>NC_050452.1:27405175-27677614 GCF_903995425.1 Onychomys torridus
TCTAGCACAACTTACTGTGCCATTTCTATGGTACACATAACAGACGGGTACTCACAGAAAGGTGATGGCTGTGAGAACAAGCCAGGGAGCATGGGAACCAACTACCACCTTAGCAGGGTAGAAACAGGCGCTGAGGCCATGCCCGCTCTACTCCAGAGCTGCAGGGAATGAGTGTGTATGCAACTGCATCTGTATGGGCTGTGCACATAGCTGTCTCCATGTGCACATTGTCTGTTTAGTCCACATGTGATGCATGTTACCATCAATGTGTGATGCTTACTTGTGCTCTTGCGTGACCTCTGTGGATGACACCTGTAGAAGACATAGCCTGGTGTCTGTGGCCCTGCCCCTGGACTACTTATCTGATGTCCTATTCTGACCTGGGGACAGCAACACAACCAGCAAGTCCGGGCCTCGGCTTTATGGAGTGGAAGCGTGGCAGATGGGCATAGGCTATTTGTGCTGAGTCACAGTGGCCAACGCACCTAGTCCAATGATGCCCAGGGTCTCTCCACGGATCCTGGCAGCTCCTGAAGCCACCTCTCGGATCTGCTCTACACTCTGGACCCGAGTCCCTTCCCGGAGTGCTTGATGCAGCCACGTGGTTCGTCGGTACAGGTTCAGGATGTGGCACAGGGTGGAGTCTGCCGTCTCTTCCACAGATGCTGCGGGCACATTACACACTGCGATGCCTACAAGATATGTGGGGACACATGTACTAGGCCCATAGACTCCTGTCATCCAGTCAGAGCTGCTACTGCCAGAGCATACCCTAGGGTGGTGCTTCAGCAGGAACGTTTAGAAGACACGTCCCACAGCCACCTAGGAGACTCCATGTCATTAGGCACACTTAGGCCTGTACCTGCAGCCTTGCAGAACACAGATGTGAAGGCTACCTGCTACTACTCCCCATTCCCTTGTTCTATTTCAAGTGAGTCATTTCTGGAGGGTGTGGGGGTCCTATCTTGGTTCCTCCTTGTGTCGGGTACCTTTAATTTTTAAGATAGTTTCCAAAAATGTCCTGTCCTCACACCTTCGTAGGAAGCACAGGCAGAAGCATCCTGCTGGGATGGGAAGTAGAGCTGGAGCCACGGCCACCGTGGAGGACGGGCTCATGGCTGAGATGATGGGGTCCTCCTCTGGGGACAAAAGCCAGGGGCAGCCCAAGGCAGCACAGTCTGTGAGCTTAGTGCCTGGGCATGGGCCCTTGAGAAAACTGGGGCACCATGGTTAGGGTAGAGATAGCTCCATCTCACTTGCTCGCAGGACAGTGGGGGTTGTGGAGCCCTGGAGCGAGGCCATGCTTAGCCTGGGAAGCCCTGGGCAACTGGAAGATGTGATTTGTGTAATGTCAGCAAGTGGGGGCCAGTCAGCCCCAAGTTGTGCCTTGGCTTTGGCCCTTTGCTAGTGTGGCCATGGCCACTCAGGAAGGTTGAGTGCCCTGTGATCCAGATGGGGAAGAACTGGGCATTAGTGGCTTCATTAGTAGCCACCTGCTCACCCAGGTAACTCAGACCGCGAATGATCAGGCATTTGCCTATCCTCTGTCCTGTTTGCTTGTGAGCTGCACTCCCAAACGAACTGCTCCCCCACCCCAAAGACAGATGGTAAGACCCACCCCACTCTCCACAGCTGAGTCTAAAGGAACCAAACTTGGACTAGCACTGGGCCATCCCCAGCTGCAAAGTGGAGCCTGTGAATTCTAGGGACTATGGAGACAAATGGTGGGATCCTGCCCAGGGAGGGGCAGGTCAGCCACCAAGGTTTTGGCCCCTGTGGCTTGCCAGGGCAGCATTAACTAACAGATCAAGACTGACTTTCCCACCACACTACTGAAGTTCTCAGCTGCCCCATGGTTCCCAGACAGGTCAGCTCTAGCCTCCCTCTGTAGCCTTAAGGAGCAGAGGAGCAGAATGATGTCAACAGCACACTATAGAGTGCAGCCTTGCTTTGTCAGTGGGCCACTAGCACAGAAAACAGGCTACTCTAGAATGACAAAGTATGGCTATGCTGTTTCAATATAAATTCACGCACAGGTAAGATTTGTGCATGTGTGTACAATTTGAGCACATGTTGCAGCACACATTCCATTTTCTGCTGTCTTAGGAAGAGGGTGATGACCTCTCTGACTGGCCCCTTGTCTTAACCCAAAGCCTAGGGCCTGGTAGGTTGGTGACAACAGAGTGAGTGAAGTCACACCCCCATCCTGTGCTGTCCACCACAACCTGCCCTCCCCAGAGCCCCAAACCGCGTTCAATTCAAGGGGCAGTCCAAGCTCTACTTATTGCCCAATAGAGCTGGAAGGTTAAGTGAGACATCTTGGCCATGGGAACAGGGACTTCAGAGCTCCTACCTAGATCCCCAGCTGACTTGATGTCAATGTTGTCAAACCCACTGCCAATTCGGACGATGATTCTGAGGGCTTTGAACTTCTCCAGATCTTCTCTGGTCAGTGTGATGGTGTGGTACATCAGAGCGCCCACAGCCTCATTCAGTACCTGTATTAAGGGAAAACAGGCTGCTTATGAAGCTCCCAGGACCCATCAAAGGTGCCCAAAAATGCTGAGTGGCCAGCCTCCAAGAGAGGTTGGGAGAAAGAGGGAGCACAAGGGAAGACACGGGGACGCAATGCAGGGGCAGCTGTGTCCTCTGAACTGTCTCAGACGGGGCAGCACGTTAGCAGGAGTCTCAGCAGAGAGTCCAAGGGCAAAGACGAGCAGCAGCACCTGCAATCAATCAGATTCTACGCCCAAAACTACGGGGCCCAGTCCACACCAGTCTCTGTAGAGAAGTGCCAAAAGGACCCAAGTTAACTAACATAGCCAAAGGCACTTGCCACGTGGGAGTGGGCAGGGCCAGCCTTTAAAAGAGCACCACATCCTGCACAAGCCAACTCTGCTACCTGACCTCTTCCTCACTGCACACACCTTACACAAGAGGACTCTGCCTGTCCTCTTCCTCACTGCACACCTTACACAAGAGGACTCTGCCTGTCCTCTTCCTCACTGCACACACCTTACACAAGAGGACTCTGCCTGTCCTCTTCCTCACTGCACACCTTACACAAGAGGACTCTGCCTGTCCTCTTCCTCACTGCACACACCTTACACAAGAGGACTCTGCCTGTCCTCTTCCTCACTGGTACTTCCTGCTGATCTGGTTGGCTGTAGAGCTAAGGTGTTTTTCTGGGGTGGAGGCTGCTCCATGTGGAAAGGCTGGTGCAGCCTCCCTTTGCTACAGCTACATAACCTCAATAGCCGGGTGCATGACCCAAAATGCAGACAACTGTCACTGAGGCAGAATGGCCTCATCTGTCACGAAGAACCACAAAGGTGGAGATAGTAACCTTTCCATTCATGTTGGGCCCAGGAACATCTAGATTACTACATGAGGAAGAAACAGGCAGGTGCTGAGGGAAGATCATAAGAGGCCGAACTGGAAAATAAATAAATAAACAAACAAGGAAGGAAGGAAGGAAGGGAGGGAGGGAGGGAGAGAGGGAGGGAAGGAGGGTAGGAAGGAAGGAAGGAAGGAAGGAAGGAAGGAAGAAAGGAAAGGAAGGAAAGGAAGGAAGGAAGGAAGGAAAGAGAGAGAGAGAGAGAGAGAGAGAGAGAGAGAGAGAGAAAGAAAGAAAGAAAGAAAGAAAGAAAGAAAGAAAGAAAGAAAGAAAGAAAGAAAGAAAGACTGAATTGAGGGCCTCTGGAATGCTGGGGTGAGTAGCCATGGAGTCTATAACTCAGGGCAGGACTGATGGCTGCCCTTGGCTTCAAGGGAATCAGGGCCACATATACTACTTGGATCTGTGTGGGAAGGTGGGTACCCATTTGACAGTGGAGAGGCATGGGGCGCCCACGTGAGAAAGAGTGAGTGGGATGGGCAGCTGAGGCAGCACAGGGAGTGAGTGTGGGCTTCTGGGAAACCACAAGTAAGGGAAGATTAGGTAAGTCCGTGCCAACTTCATGCTGTACAGACCTCAAATGGGCAATCACGAGCACAGGAAAGACCTGAACAGTTCCACAGAACAGGAGAGGCTGAGGGCCATGGGACTAATCCTACACAAATAATTATTGCTGAGGCCCATGGCAGGTACAGCAGTGCAGACCAAAAATAGACAGATCTCAAGGTAGTATTAGAATGGGTTTGTAGTTAGGGACAGATTTAACACCCAACATGGGTCCCTCACTATGTTGGGAAAGGGTTGGCTGTGGGCAGGACAGATCCATACCCTGAAGGTATGACATTTGTTGCATGTCAACATGTGTATATTGACAGCAACTTGCTTCTTTTTGTTTGTTTGGTTGGTTTTTTTGTGGGGCTGAGGATCGAACCCAGGTCCTTAGCGCTCTACCACTGAGCTCAATCCCCAACCAGCAGCTTGCTTCTTATCCTCAGCACTTACCCATGAGAGTAGTGTCTTTCAAAAGCATGTTTCCAATGTCCTACAAATGTGCCAACAGGAAAGGGTGAAATCAAATCATCTGGACCTTTCACAGCACTGACTATTGCCAGTGCTGACTCTTCCATGATAAAAGCCAGTGTGTTTATTTCCTTGAGTTAATTTCCTAGAAATGGAGGGTCCTCTGAGGCTCTAGAACCTGTTGTCCAACTGACAATGAACTTCCTCATGTCACCACTGAGCTTTCTACAACTAAAACCACAACCTACTGTTCACCCACTACTGGTGCTTGAATTTGCCTTCCAGGGTGAAATTTGCCTGTCTATTTTTCTCTGTAAATTTTTTTCATGGTTTTGTTTTGTTTTGGTTTTGGGTTTTTTGTTTTGTTTTGTTTTGTTTTGTTTTGTTTTGTTTTGTTTTTTAATACCTAGTATGAAATCACCTAGCTGCAGGACAAAAACATACTAGGGATGAGCTTGGTAGGTAATGAGCGAGCCAGCAGAGTACCACAGCCCAGGTCACCAACAGCTGTTCTGTCGGCCACAGGTCTACTGCCCATGTACCTCTCCTATACTCTCTCTTTAGTGTTTCCAAGGAAGTCTGCTGAAGGTGGGTGCTGTAGGCCTGTCCCCTTACAACAGGCCTCCAAGAATACCTTCTGTAAGCAACTGCCCACATGTCCCTATCCACCAGCTGTGTGGTCCCAGTAACTTGACCCTAGATGGTCATAGCAGGAATAGCATACAATGGGTGACTAATGCATGCCAGCTACCTTTGGACGGAAATGGGCCATGAGTGTACCCAGCAGCATGTTCTGAATGGAGCTCACACCCCAAACAACACTAGGTTCACTGTACCAACCTCCCTCTAACAGATCACTGAAGCTCCAAACCACACTGGATGGTTTTATCCCCTGATGTGCATAGGGACAGCTACCGTGTGAAACTGCAGCTCTTCCCATCTCACCATCAAGCCTGACATTTTTCTGCTGACATAGTCAAATCTAGGCAGAGCAGACACTGGCTGAATCCTCTGCACACTCTCCAACTTCAGACACCAGAGGGCTTTGCAGCTTTTCTTCTCCACGGAGGAAAGTGGCATCCAGGCTTTCAACTGTTTCGGGATTACCTGACCACCTGGTGGTGGTGAACTGTGAGTTTTCAAGGGACCAGAGGGCTTGTGAAGTGGTTGACAGAAGCAGTGCTTCTCTGTCTAGCTTTCTGCAAGGATTTCCTTTTCCTGCTGACTGGGAGGGCCTGAATGTCTAACATGTGACCCTTGGGCCCACTTGCCCTCACTGAATTTCACTGGTTTACTTTCCTCTGTGTCATTTGAGCATGCCTACAGATTCCCTTCTAGATCTGCATGTCTTCTCTGTGTAGATATGTAAGAAAAGCACCCTTCTCCTGCTCTTCCAATTGCCGCCATCCAATCAGAACACCATCCCAGCCTATAACTTAGTTCACCAGCACTTTGTCCGTACACCTGAAGGCCACCCACTCCTGGGTCCCCTGCTCTGTCCCATCAAGACACTAACAATGAGTCTCAGAGTCTCAACACACTCTGAAGGGGAGCTGTTGACCAATGGCAATGGACTCCTGCACAGTGAAACCCTCTTCTCTCAACCTTTGTCCTGGTTCCAGATGTGTCTGCAACTTGAGCCCAAGGTCAGTGCCTTAGCAATCTGCTGGTACATGAGACACTTCTGCCCATTCATTTCTCGTACATCTTAGTTGCAAGGGACTTCCTCTGGCCTGGGATGTTCTGCACCCATGGGTCATCTCCAGTGGGTACTTCCTGCTGCCCTAAGCCCTCACTCAGCACATACTGGGAGTGATTTCCCTGTTACTTCTTTTTCCTCCTGGGCCCATGTAGTCCTGAGCTGAAGGTCATTTGTGAGAAGTTGTACAGCACCCAGCCCAGGGGTGTTCTGAGATTCCTGTCACAAGTGACTTTCCCACACCAGTGGGCGTCTCCTAGCCCCTCACATAGTCCTCCTGGGTCCATGGCAGAAGAGCTAAGGTCTCTGGGAAGTTTTCTTCGCCGTGTTCTTCACTGACAGTGTAACATTCTCATCTGCAATGTAGACAGTGACACTCAGCCAGTTGTGATGACTTCCTGCTCTCAAAGGTGGAATTTCCCCCATAACAGAGATATATGATAGTTAGTTCCTTTCTACACCTAGAGACAGGTGTCCCACATGTTCAATTACATCTTCATAGTCATTAGGGTACCAGACTCCTGCCTTGTGGCAGTGCCATCCCCAGTATATGGCTTCCCTCTTACAGTACAAGATACCTACCCAAGGCTTCAGCCATCATATCCAATTTCCAGCCAACAGAAAGAGGGAGGGTGATTTTCCTCAGTGAGATCCACCCAAGGTGATGGGCACCTGTGGGTCATCCCTTTCCTGAGACAGGTAGGATCTATGGCAGGATACAATCTGCACAGCCATATCAGCCAAGGGTGCTGGGTAGCTGCCTAGTTTGGGCCTCTGTGAATCAAGCTGCCATACCTTCAAGTACAGATGACCATGAGAATGCATGTCATGTGCTAGGACGAAGGCCCCCAAGTATGGCTGCTAGAATGCTGAGAGGCTGTATAATAATATAGAATGTGCCATGCCCCAGTCTCCAGGGCATGTTTGCTAGTGTTTGGGGAAATCTTCCAGCACGGTGTCCCCAGCTTTTGCGACTAGCTCCTCCCCTCTGAGTTCTGGGTTCTATTCACTTGCCTACTCTTTGCTCCCACTCCCCTCCCGTTCCCTACTCTCCCCACAAGGCCTAAGATTCAGGACTTCTGATCCCTTCCTGCCTACTTCTATGCCCTAAGTGGTAATTCTCACTTTAGCTTTGTGTCTTGCAGCTCTCTGTCTTCTGTTGCTCCCCCATACCTACTACATGACCCTCAACATGGCACTGCCTCTCTCTTGGCTGAAAGCAGCCCACCCCTGTCACACTAGGGTTCCCACAGGTGAGAAACTCTATTTTCCTCAGAGCCTTGCCTCCTTGTAGCTGAGTATCTACATGGAAGTGACAAGTGTCCAAAGACTAGACACACAGAGGCCAGGCTGGAATGACTGTCCCAGATGACTTTGCAGCCACTGGGGAGCAGGGCTGTAGGTCCACTCTATGCCAAATCCCACGCCTGGCAGACTTAGAAGGCTGGGTAATCGGCTAGAGTTTCACTGCCCTCTGGGTCTGAGGCACCATCTGCAGTGGGCCAATAGGCCCACCCTTTGAGGCCATGGTGCCACCAACAACAGAGCCCACCACTCCTCCCAGAGGAGCAAATCTCTAGGCTAGCCAACCAGAACACCCACAAGAGCAGACGCCAGGTCCCTCATGGTTGCAATCCCTGAAGCCTTTTTAGGTTTGTTGTAAAGGATGTTTTCAAGCTGTCTCCAGTGTAAAGTCTGAACTGGCTATGACACAAGCAAAGGCCAGATGAGCCCACTCCAGGTCAGAGGAACCCAACAGATCTAAGCAAACATCAATCACAGAAGCTGCTCAGAGCTGTTAGCCCCCTGACAACAAGCTCTAGGCAGGTACCGTGGGTGAAGGTATTGTGTATCCCAGGTAGCATCCAGCACAGTCACTGGCAGATGCCCACAGTTCCACTTCTTGTAATGAACTGGCTGTGATGTAAGAAACCAAGAAAATACAGAGTAAGCCCATCTCTACCTCCTGATGAGGCCAGGCACAGTGACAGGCCACGCAAGACCAGGTGGTAAGACCTACAGTGGCCAGAGGCCAAGGAGCATGACTAGTATTGTGTGCTGACTCAGATTGCAGCCTGAGGTTGCATGGCCCATGCTCTGGAACCCCCCTACTCCCCCAAGAAACTTGGCCAACTTATGACACTACCTTCTCATGGATCTCCTGTGTGGACTGTGCATCACAGAAGGCTACTGTGGCCACATCCTTCAAGATAGGCATCTCCACTGTGCAGTCCCGGCCATCCAGCAGTGCCACCAGGGGCCGGGGGTGCATGGGCCCGTTCATGATGGGAGGTCGGACGCCTGCAAGAAAGGAGCAGAGCACTTAATGCCCTCAGCAGCTCTAGTCTGTGACCTAAGGACTGTGCTACCTGCTAGAGCTGGAGAGATCAGCCCTGAGAATTTGCTTTACTCAGCATCTATTTACACAGGGCTTTGTAAAAAGCAAATTTAAACTGAAGAAGGAAATGGAGTTTGTGATAGCTCACTGATGAATGAGTGGGCTCAGACCATCAAGCTCTCAAGGGCACAGGACCTGAAATCCCTGGAGACCCTAGCGGGGCAGAGAAGGACAGAAGAACAGAGGAGGTAGGGGACACCTCAGGCCTGGCTTCCTGTAACCATAGGTGATCTTGTCAACACAGAAATGTGCAGATCACAAAAGGATAGGACTCAGGAAAGTGCCTGGTCACTCTGTTGCTGCCTAAAGCCACTGAGTGACTGCCCAGACCCCACAGAAGCCACAGTGGTTTTAGCAGGTGACCCGGCCTGCTATCATTCCTACTGGTAGACTTCAAAGGCCGAAACCTGTGACAGGACAAAAGGGCCACCACTGTCTGAGAACCTACCTACCTCCCAGATCAAGGTGAGAAAGAACCTTAGGCCTGGAGTGCAATTCACAAGAGCACCTGCTCAGTGGGCGTGAGGCCCTGGGTCTGTTTCCTAGCTCCACCAAAGCCTCTACAGGTACAAAATCGGCAGTCCCACGTACTGTGTGGCCACCTTGGGCAGGGCAGCAGACACCTTATGGAGACCAAAGGTAGCTCCACAGTAGCAGGCAGCACCAGGCAGGGCCTTGGCCAGCCCTAGAGCCTCCAAAGGAGTCAGCCAAGAGAATGGACCAGAGAGAAGGCACAGTGGGTGGGGGTGGGGAACAAGAAACAAATCACCACGCAGTCTCCCACTGAGCAGGCCAGAGGTAGCCCTGCAACAGCTGCTGACTAGCAGCAGCCTGTGAAGTTCCCAGTCACCTTTCTTGCCTCTAGGTGCAGAGGCTGCCCCAAGCTGCCAGTGCCAAGGAAGTGCCTCAGAGAATACATGTCACAGAAAGGCAATGCCCTAGGGACTATCACACCCATGTACAGCAGGGCTGGTGGACAATCACTCTTGAGTGCTTCCGGGCCTGGAACTGGATACCTGGGTTGTGACACCGGTCTCACTGACCACCCAGATATAATGGAGCTGCCTTCTAGACAACACTAAGCCCAAGGACTCCAGCTGTGGAACAGAGGTGTTGCTACACAGAGCCCATACCCAGTGTCAATGTGCCCATGAGAAGACACAGCTATACCCCTCCATGCCTTCATAAACAGTAAAAGTAAAGGTGCCAAGACTCGATGGACCCAGACTTCAAGGTGGGGTCTGCAAGGTCACAGGCTTGGCACTTGCATATTCCCTTCCTTGACCCCTGTGGACCACATCCCTAGCTAGCCCCATCACCAGACAGCAGAAGTGGACAAACAGCAACAATCCACTTGTCCTCCAACTTAGACTTGCAAAGTGGCTTTTCTCACATAAAAGAACTCATTCTTGTTGCAGGTAATGGACGTATTGCTATTTTAAAAGGGTTGATAAACATCTACTTTTCTCATTCCCCAGCTTGAACAGCACATTCTGTTTGAATGTGGCGAGCAATGCCCATGTCCACAACTCCTCTAAGACTACAAAGCAAATCCTCAGTGCACAGCCTGAACCTATTGCCTAGGAAATGGCCATTTAGCTAATGGAGGACCTGCCCAACCTGATGGACAGCCCACTCTCTCAGCCTATGAACAGCTCTTCAGGGAGGACCTATGGATGTGGGTGTTGCTAGGCTGGAGTCTGAGCCTGGATCTTCATCCAAAAGATGGGTATGACACCCAGATTCATGTGGGAGGACAAAGACCAAGCCCTCTAAAACTGGTGGGCTCATGGTGCCTCCTCTCCACCCACAGAGCTGCTACAGTGTGAGGGTCCTCCCAAAGAGACCTATCCAGGAGGCAGACAGATCTAGTAACTGGATCCATGCTAGACAGGAACACTAGTCCAGGGCTGAGCTTACTTAAGAGCCTTTCCCAGGCGGAAGACAGAAAAGACAAGAAATCCCTGCTCAGCCTAGCTCAGGACCTCAGGTCTGCATTGGGGCATGCATAGCCTCAGAACTGACCCTCAAGCTTCTTCAGGTAAAGCCTGGCCTCAGCACCCACCTCCATATACTCGGGATACTTTTCTGACAGAAACCAACCCCTAGCACAGTAGCTGGATGACCGCTGACCAAGGCAGCCTGCAAACACCAAGCACATTCCTCAGGCATCCCACAGTCCTCGGCATAGGTCAGCCTGCCTAGCTTATGGCAGTGCAGCCCACGTCCCTCCTGTAGTTCCTTTGCAGATGGCTTCACCTGGCAACCCCTACCAACCTGACATTGCTTAATTGGGGCGGGGTTTCCACGACCATGAATTCGCCTGTCCAAAGCTTTTTGTCTTCAGAATCCCCAGGCCGAACCGCGTCCTGTCACGGAGCCTCATCCCACGTCTTATTGTCTCCAACCAAAGCTCTCAGGCTTCTGCTCCACAGCAGCCACTGAAGCCTGCGTCGGGTTCAAAGTCTTACTAAAAATCAAACACAAGAGACAAGTTAAAATGCCATCAAAGGCCAGCTAAAACTCAGACTCTAGGAAGCTTCACGAGAGTGAAGCTCTGTGCTACATCCTTAGCCCTGTCCAGTTGCAGCTGCCAGAAGACCAACTGGACAGCAAGGCACTCACTCAGAGTTTGTGATTCCAGGTTGGGACAAGCCCCCAAGTCATCTAAAAACAGCTCTATGGTTGGCTACCCCACCAGACTTCTGGTCAGCCCAGACTCCACAGTGTTCTCAAATTGGAGGTAAAAGCAGCCAGCATTGGGCACAGGGCACACAACCGCAGAAAGAGGGCATTGGGCACAGGGCACACAACCGCAGAAAGGGAATCTCTCCTTTATATCTACATTTCCTGACATCTAAGGCTGTCCCAACCATGTCCCAACATGGATCTTTTAACTAGCCTATCAGGAAAGCTTGTCAGGTGCTGGCTTTCCAGCATTCTACCCAACTTCCTTCCCAGTCCCTGCTCAAAACATCCCTGCACCAGCTAACAGTCAGTCACTTGGTTCACCTGAAAGTGCTGCCCAGCTGTGTTGCAAATGTAGGCCATGACATCCAAACACATGTTGGCAGGCCTTGTAGCCCAGAAATCTACGATATTACAGGTGAGCACTAAGCCCAACCTCTGAAGCGTGTCACTGAGTAGCCAAAGCCCTGGTCCCAGTGAACCCCACACAGGGCCAACCACTCAGTTTAGCTAGATATCAGGCTGGCTAGGATAGAGCCTGGCCTTGACACCTCTCAACACCACCAAGAGACAAGACCACTTGTCAGCTCAGGCTCTGAAAGCTCATCCAGAAAGGCCACACGTGGCCACCAATCCAAGGCAGGTGGGGGCCTCAGGACCCAGTGTATTTGGGGGACAGCTCTTTTTAGAAGGCTCACAAACGTTTTCACAAGTTCTCTCTGTGAGTTCCCAGCACATGTGCTCAGTGATGGCTTCCAGGAAGGACATGCCCAGCCTTGAGGAACACCACAGACAATGCAGAACCAGTCAGTAAAGCAGCAACAATGCCCTTGAGCCACAGTCCTTCCCGTGCCAGGCACCTGCACAGGCCCAACTCTCCCCTTAGCAGGTGCCATGATAGACTTTGCCAGCAGAGGGCGCTAGGGTGCCACTGCAGAAGGAAAGGACCTGAAGTCAGGATGCTGGAAGCTCTGACACAGACCTGTGGCAAGGAGTGTTTGTTCCTTGCATGGATCACTGTGTGATCTGCGATAGCACAAGCAGCAGCTATGTGGGGACTCGGGGACCCTGTCTCAAACTACCAACCAATAAAAATCCTGCAAATGGCCAGAACTTCTCAGCTAGGACCAGATCCCTCCTACCCTTCAGCCATCCCCCCATCCTCTTTAAAGGTACCCTGGGAAGGGATTCTGCAGCAACAGAGGGAATCTCCTCCAACTCTAGGCACAGATCCCTCTGGGGTACAAGGCCAGCTCTACTCCCAAGCAGCCCTCTCTGGTGACAAAGCTGTCCTGAGCTGGTCCCTACCCACTTCTGGAGGCCAGAGGACAGAATCTGGCCACTCAGATCAGAATGTGAAAGTGCCTGCTGCCTAGCAAGAATGGAACTGAGGGCAACACAGAGTAAGGTAGGTCAAACAGCGCTCCATGAATCTCCAGGACAGTCACTACCAAAGGCATGGGTAAAACACAGCAGGACGATGGGATGGCACGGAGGGGAGGTGTCCAGGAGAAATAAGAGTGTCACAGCCAGCTGTGACCTATATCACACACCAGGGAAGGCACAGAATAGAAACCATGATAAAAGGCATGGATTTGCCACCAAGACTCATTTTCAGTAATGTTGGTCAACTCTGTGTGTCTATATGCTGCATGAGTTACAACAGATAGTGCAGGTCTTGATAACCTGAGAACACCTGCTCATTTCAGAGCCAATTGGGAACACTATCCTCACTGGAAGAACACAGGTCGTATGTGATATTCCAGCTTATTAGAGGCTGCCTCCCTCCCTGCCCTTCTTAGCAGGACATCTTCCCAATGCTGTAGGGTGGCCGGGCCTGGTAGAGGACACAGAGGTCATGAGACTTACAGAAAGCTTCACTGGAGACTTGTCTCCAGACAAAGCAGCCCTGTGTGTATCTCCACTGGAGACAGTGGCCGGAAGAACATCACAGCCACACAGAACTGACAGCAGGGTAGCAATGCCTAGGGAGAGGCAGAGATCCTTCTTGGTCCCCACTATCTATGCCTCCCTGTGAGCTACAAAACCCGCACCCCTGGCCCATACAACATCACCCCAAGCCTGGCAGATTTTTTCCTTGAGGCACCCAGGCCAATGCAGCCCTGTCCCTCAGTCTCCAAGCTTCTTCTACACTGCCTATAGCATAGGTCTGACGCTAACTGAAGAACATGCAAAGACCTAGGACCTCACAGCAGCGAAGTCAGGTAAGGTTGACAAGAGGCCACACTAAGAGTTTCAACTTTATAGGAAATAAGCATGGTTCCTAAAGATACCACCCCACAGTCCACAGCCTGGGCTCTGGGAAAGATGGTCCATGTTTATGGTCATGGTCCTCAGCACCTGAGGGAAAAGGGTACTGCAGCTGCTGCAGGAATGCAGAAAGACTCAGGAGGCTGAGCGTGTCTACCACACAGAACTCATAAAGTCACCGTTGACAGTGACTGTGAAGATACAGAATTCAGACACTGGTGCTGGCAGGCTTTCAAGAAACATGGCTGAACTACAAAACCAACTCAACATAAACTGCTACTTCTCTTATGTAGCAGCTTCCATCCCAGGGCTTGGAAGCAGGCCATCCTGCCCAGCACCATGCAGGCCAAGTCCTCTCCTGCTACTAGCAGGATGAAAGCTAGTGTACAGGTATTGCCACGCAGCAAGGACCCCAGGACATTTCTGCTTCACACACCATGCCAAGGAGCCACAGGGCCAGGAGGTAACATGGGCAGGGTTCTACCCCAAAGGGGTCCTCAGCAGTACCTAGGTCTAAGGATGAATGTTCACAGAAGCCTGTTGCCAGGTTACACTGCAGGGCACGCATCACTCTAGTTCAAAAGGCAGGCAGGAAACAGTGGGTTGTCGGAACCCTGAGGGGAACACTGAAGCTCTCTGAGCCTAAGGCCCATCTGGAGAGCGGTAAACACACAGCTGAAACCCAACTAAGGCCCACAGGTGACAGAAGAGAGATAAGAGGCCAGCGCAAGAACAGTGTATGACTGAGGTCCACCAAGAATCTACAGGCTTCAGTCCATATTATGTAAACTAGCATGGCACAGTGCCCTCAAACATCTGTGGAAGCAGGCTGACACACACAGCAGGGCCATGCCTGACCAAGCTCCAGAGTGGAGAAAGGGTAGCTTCAAACCACAGCTGCCAGCCTAAATAGTAACAGGACAAGGAAACACACACAGTTCCGGAGAATAGTATCACCCCATGCTGTCCCTGAACTTGGCACATCCCACAGCTGTTACCCCATGTTGTAGATGAAACACAGAGAGATCACACATGAGCCCAGGCTCATATTCATGTCCACAGCTATCATTCTTCCAAAGACCATGCTGCCTGAGGACTCAAAGGTGTTGGCCCACTCTATAGCAGTGGACCTGATGTCCTGCACGCCAGCTACACTGAGGTAGGCATCCTGTACACCCCTGTTTACAACAGACACAAGCTCTCAGATTCTGGAAATGACAAAGCAGAATCATGAGGACACATTCACTACCTGGGGAAAAAAACCACGTGGTGTCATCTTGCTGACACCCTGGCTCGCAGGGTTTACCTTCCTGAATACTGAACTACTAAACTTCCCTTTTCCTTCCTAGAAGGCAAATCTGTCCTAACCAATCACAAAGTCATCAGGACAAGGGTCATGGCCTGGAAAGGTTTGACAGGCAAGGCCAGGATCAAGGCTGTCCTCTTGATTTCTGGAAGGCAATGGGCTGGGCCCGCCCTCCACACACCCCATAGGAAATTCTGACCCATAACCCTGACGGTCTGGGTGCAGAGCAGCTTCCCACAAACACACACACCCTTATATATACATAGGCCTTCTGGGAGTTACAACTCTGAAATGGTGCAGTCTTGGGGGAGGGGTACCCACCACCAGCCCGGGATGGAGGGCAGACCTGGAGGCCCTTAGCCTGCCACACCCTGAAACAGGCTGTCAGGATCTGCGAAATGGCCTTGTCTGATAAGAGGTGCAGTAGGCCATCACAGGGCGCCTCCCTCCTTTCCTCCTGCCCACAGTTCCGTATTTCCTGCTGGCAGCACACGCTGCAAGGATTCTCCCTCTGCCATCTTTCAGGCTGTGAGGAAGGAGGCAGTGTCCTTGTGAGGGCAGAGATGGGTTCAGACCCTCTCATTATTAAGCCAGGGGGGGGGGGGACACCATGGGGCTCTTGGGCGGTGGGCAAAAGCTCCTTAGGGCTGGCTGGCCACCTCTAGGCCGCCCCGCCCGAAGGTGGGGTCGGCCCCACTGCGCCTGCGCCAGGCTGCGCGGCCAGAGACCGCAGCCGAGGAAGGACTGCCCTCCACGGCGGGACCCCTGTGGGTGAAGGACTTTCACAGAGGAGCAAAAAACTTAAGTGGTCCACAGCCAGGGGCCAAGCTGAGCATCACTAAGTCGCCTGGAGGCGTGATGGGCGTGTATGCCACCCATGTTCCCTCGGTGCCACCTTTGGAGAGCTGCCCGCTCTCGGATCCGCCAACCCCCAGGCCCAGGCGGGATCCGCAAGCTCGTCACTCGGGGAACACCTAAAGTCCCGCCCGGGTGTCCACGGGAAGGAGCCTCGCGGGGTCGCGGACCAGGAATACAAGCCCAGCTCGGCCACAGCCTGGGTCGTAGCACCACAGGCCCCTTTGTCACCTGCACGGGTCGCGAGCGGGCAGGGGAAGATAGGGACGCGCACTCCTGTGCAGCAGCCCGCGCATGCGCACCGCCCCGTGGCCACACCGCATCCCCCGCCCCTCCCGCCGGCGCGCTCACGGAGCGCGCACGCGCACTCGCACACAAAGCCAGCGCCGCGCGCGCCCGGCCGCCCCGCCCCCGCCCGCCCGCCCCCCTCCCCCCCGCCCGCCCGCCCGCAGCCGGAAATGCGCGCGCGCGGCCTTACCGAGCGGCAGGCCCTTGTTGAGCAAGTGCGAGCTGCCCATTGAAAGGCGCGGGTGGCCGCGGGCCCCGATGAGTCCGGCGCTCTCCGCCGCCGCGAGCCCTGCGCCTGGGGCGGCTTCGGCGCAGTCTGCTGCTCCGCCCGGCCGCCTGCGCCCGGCCGCCGCCGTGCCGAGCCGCCACCGCGCCGCCAGCCGCGCTCCGACCGACGAGCGGGCGGGGACACGCGGCGCGCGCGCGCGGGCGGGGCCTCGGTTGGTCTGCTGTTTGCCGGCAAGGCGGCGCGCTGGACGTACGCGGGCGGCTCAGGGGCCGCGCTGCCCGCCGGCCCCGCGCTCGGCCCCCACCACTCGCGCCCCTCCCAGGCTGGATCCCCCTTCCTGGACACGCCCCCAGCTGTTCCCGCCCCGGGCCTCCCCTCCCCTGCGCGTACCCGGGACTGCGCCTCTGCCACTCCTTGGCGCGGTGACCCGGGCCGGATCCCGCTTGGTGGAGCTGCCCATCCGCGTGGGGCGCTACCGGGCTGGTTGCCGCGGCCTCAAGCGGACAGCGAGAGGGGCGCACCCGGCCTGAGTACGGCTGGAGCTGGGGCCGCAGACCCAGGACCAGGAGCTGGACAGCGCCCTAGCCGGGGAAGGTGATCTGAGTGGGAGGCTGGCTGTTGCTGGGACTGTCAGACAGGCGTGGCAAGTGATACCACTTAGCTGTTTAAAAAAAAAAAAAATCACGAAAACAGCCCAAACTATAGGGTGCTGAAGGCCATCTTGTTACCTACGTCTTTTGAAAATCAAATCTTTGAGAAAGGTGGACAGATCCAGTGACAGATGACAAGGGTCTGGGCGTCTGTTTACAAAACAAATGCTTTGAAAATACCTTCCAGTTCTATCCCTTAGCAGACATGGATGGAGAAAGGATCTAACAGGTGGACTTTCGAACCTGCTGCGGTAGTTCCTAAACAGACTAAGGGCTGGGGGAAGGCCAGCAAACATACACCTCCCCTTAGCCCCCACCCCCAGCCCCGACTGCTTCTCCCAATCCGCTCCAGTTTTCTCTGGCAGCAGGTAACTCCCTAGAGATCGTCCAAAGGGCTCCTCCCAGTTCTTCCATCCTAGCATGGCAACTCCATGGCAGCTGACACCTCCCATTTCTTCTCAGCCTGCCCAAATTCTCGTCTCTTCTTGCACAGTGCGACCAGGGCCACCACATAACTCCATCACTGTGAGGGATTGTATTAGGGCTTGTTTAAACCCCTTAGGGCCTCCCATTGCACTAGAGGAAACCCAGGCTTCTTGTCACCATCGCACTGACTTGGACCCATGTGCCTGCTGTAGGAATACTCTTCGTGTCTAGGCTGTTCTACTCCAGGGACAGCCTCTGCGGCAGGGGTCTGCTCCTGAGTATTTGAAGTGGAGAGATGTGGAAATGGACGGGGATTCTGAACATTCCCATCCTAAGAGAGCCCTTCCGACTTTATGCTTGCCCAGAGGCACCTGCACCACCTGCTTCTGCGAGAGGAGCTGGTGTCTGTTGGGCCACACTCACCCTGCACTCCACTCTGCTCAGCATTGCTCAAATCCTGAAGCCCTGAGTCATGATCCTGGGGCCAGCCAGGAAGAGAGTGTCATGTTCCCCCTTGCCCTGACTATCTCCATCCCAGGCCACAGAGTAGACTGGGTACCTGGTAAATGGACCCATCCTGCCTGCCTCACTCAGCTGTCTACCTTCTGGCACAGCAGTCCTTGGGAGGAACCCCCAGCTCTTCCCTTATCGGAAAACACCAGGTTTGCATCCAAGGAATGGGCCTAGTAACACGGCTCTTCTCCAGCTTGACGAAACCACATCTGTCTGCTGAGGCTAGAGGACACTCCGTACCCAACCAAAGAGACAGACTGTTCCCAAAGCACTATCCTCTGCACCAGCCCTTCTTCTAAGCAGTCTGAGACTCTTAACTCTGCTGTTCTCAACTGTTGTTCAGATGATTTCATAATTTACAGATAATAGTGTGGAAACTGGAGGGGGCTTTAAGCATATCCACTCCAAGGCATATTCTAGGCCCTAAGGAGGTCTCCAGTGTAATGCTCACTTCCTCTTCTGGTCACCAAGACATAGACATCCACATATCTGCTGAGCACCGAGGAAGCATCAGGAAGGTTTAGGGGTGATGTGCCAGTCAGTGAGGGCTGGTGATCTGGAACATGTGGAGCACTGGAAGAGTAGGGAGAAGCCCTGCAGAGACCCAAGAAAAGAACACTTCAAGAAAGTGAGCCGAAAACTCAAAGCCTAGATATAATACAGGAAACAGAAGGCTGTGGCCGGAGGCCAAGAAGAGCTGGGTTTGCAGG
Source organism: Onychomys torridus (assembly GCF_903995425.1). NCBI lineage: Eukaryota > Metazoa > Chordata > Mammalia > Rodentia > Cricetidae > Onychomys > Onychomys torridus. The sequence goes on from NC_050452.1 coordinate 27,423,626, forward strand.
CAGGCCCCTGGACTTTGGGGAAGGGATGTCATATGGTTGTTGGGATACAAATGGCAGAGACCCCACTGGGCTTGTCAGCTTGATGTGGATGGGTGACCCCAAAGATATCTAGTGACATCCAGAGAGGTTAGTATCAGGGACAGTAGGCAGAGCCCAAAGTCTAGCCACTGAGCAGAAAAGGTAGTGGGGACAGGGATTCTAGTTACTCCATCCTCTCTGTTTGGAATCAAGCTGAGACACACCAAGGAGCAGGGAAACAAGACTGTGGACAAACCCAGGCCTATGTCTTGGACTTTGAATGACAGGGCTTACAGAAGGCCACGCGTGCAGCAAACTTCACACAGGATGGAGCCCAGTAAGTAGGGCTCCTGGGAAGCAGGCACTCTCAGCCCAGAAATAGTTTCTTTCTCAGACCTATTTTATTTTGAGATGTAGCTGGAACCAACTCTTTCTCCCCAATATCTGGGGCACATCTTAGGATTAGGCAAATGTGCTGGTTCTCTTAGACGTTGCCTTGGTCACGGTGTCTCTCCACGGCAATAGAACAGTGACAAAGACAACAAAAGCGAGTCCCAGATCTGCACCTGCTTGGTGTCACTCTCCCTCTGCAGGCCTGGTCAGTGCTGTGCCGTGGCTCCTCTTTGTATCAGAAACAGCTTTTAAAGGATGGGAGTTTATTTTAGCTCACAGTTCAAGAGTGGTAGTCCATCACGGCAGTGAGAGTGGGCCAGTCCATGGCGGTGGGAGCATGCGGCAGAGCTCCTCACATCTTAGTAGATCAGGAAACCCACACCTCCATGCACACGTGCACATGCACAAACATGCACACGTGTGCACACACATACACACAAACAGCCTATTTCTGCTAACTAGTCCACAAGTCCCCAAAATTTCACAACCCCTCAAAACACTGCCATTATCCGGGAACCAAGAATCCAAACATATGAGAGACGTTTCAGATGGACAGCTGCATCCCCTCTGCTGACAGTCTTGCCTTACTCCTGGCGCTATCTTCTCTAGCTGGGATTATGACCACCCACAGAGCTCTTACCTGCTCTCCAGGGCAGTGACCAGAGTCAAGACGTTTACACTCATGAGTGATGAACAGCTTTCTGTGTATATGGCCTTGTGTTTCACATCCTACCTGCTGAATTTCATTCTTTGACCGTTCCCATTCTTGAGCCAGCAACCAGGATCCTCCCAAGCTCCAAAGCTACCAGCATCAGACTAGAGGGGAGATAGACACTGCCAGGAGAGTGGTTTGATATTGCCAGAAAATACAAGACCAAGCCTGCGCAAAGATGCTACTGCACTCAGCTGAACTCCACTGAGCATGGCAGCCCATAGCTCCACTGGAGGGCTCCAGTGGGAATATAGTGGAAATCTGTAAGGGACCCACGCCATGAGAGTTCAGAATTCAAGCCTTGCGGCAGATCTGCACCACAGGGGCCACAAACACCCATGGATCCTGGAGCTGAGGCCTCACTTTCCACCCAGATTCTCAGTGCTTTGTGAAAAGCCATGCACTATTAGTGCCAAGGTTAATGTATCTCCTGGCCTCAAGATTTCCCATATCCACAGCTATAATTTGTCAATATATAATAAAAATTTAAAACATTGCTACAAAATATCCACAACACAACATGGTTAATCTTGATTGACAGCTTGATTAAATGAAGACCAAGGAGGTTTTTCTACACACCGTGGGCTTGTCTGTGAAGATGTTTCCAGGAGGACTAAGAAAGAAGACTCTCCCAGAATGTGGGTGGAGCCATCAGCATAGGTGGGAGCCCCATTGAAGGGGAGAGAAGAAGCCAGCTGGTATGGCTTGCTAAGGTGTTCTGCTCCCCTGCACCTTCCTTACTGCAATGGACCACGACCTCTGAAACCCTGAGCAAAATAGTCCATTGTGATGTTTATGGCAGACATCTTGTCACAGTGATATGATGGTGTTATAAGACGGTCTTCACAGCATCCCACAGCAAAGTAGAGATTCAAAGTTTTGTAATAAAATTAATTTGTAAAATAACACTATGAAAGCTTACATTTTCTTTTCCCCAAAGTCTTGAAAAGTAGAGTTTTCTTTGTGGTCAGAGGGAGAGCAGGGCTTTCTGCAGAAGCAGACTTGGCACAACCCCAGGCATTTGTTTCTTTCTCTCTGTCCGTATGTATAAGTGAACTTCCATTTATTTTCCCAGGACAAATAAGTCATTTGTGTAAATAGCCTTGTAAGTAGCCAGGACACACTTCAGCATATTAAATTTTAACTGGTGATAAACGCCTTTAAATCCCAGCACTCGAGAGGCAGAAGCAGGCAGATCTCTGAGTTCGAGGCCAGCTTGGTCTACAGAACCAGTTCCAGGACAGCCAGAGCTACAAAGAGAACCCCTGTCTTGAAAAACGAAAATAAGTAAATGAATTTTGTGGGTGAGGTGGAAGGAGTGACTGGCAGATCTGGGCCTCACACCGCAGGCTCCCCGTTAGCGGTGCTCTAACTCTAGTGGCACCAGACATTGTTCTGGGATAATTTGTATCCTTCTGGGTGAAGGAGCAGCTTCTGTGAAAGCACCGAAAGCTGAGTTGTCTTTTGGTCACATCTGGTAATGTTGACAAGATACAGTTTAACAATAAAGAGGATAGGAAGAGATGGTCAGCTCCCTCTTTGTTCCCTCAGGCTCATGTTATGACATCAGACAAATGCCAAGAATCCCTGGAATGTTCCATCTCCAGATGTCTGGAGGACAAATATTTCTGTTGTTAAAAGTTGCAAGTTCTTGCTGTTTTAGCTTCTGGAGGCCACTTGCGTTCACTTGCATTCTCGTGTAAATGGAGGTTGTGTTTTGGCTTCTCTAAACTGCCTTGTGTTGAATCTGTAGCTCCCTTTGGGTGGCAGTAGCATTGTGGCAAGTCTTCCTGTCCATGAATATGGGATGCCTTTTCGTGTATTTATTCTTTGGTAACTGTCCTTCATCGTTTTTAGCATATGGGCCTCTCCCCTCTTTGGTAGGTTCACTCTCAGGTGCTGAGCTCTTTTAGAGATTGCTATGTACGGGATTCCTTCCTTTCTAATTTAAATGTGTCTTCTTGGTCTTTCCTTTTCTCCTCTATACTCTGCTCAGGACTTGTAGTAAAATGTTGAGTACCAATGGTGAAATCATAACTGGGACTTTGAGGTGAAGGTGATGTCAACCAGAAGGCTCATGTCTGTCTCTCTTCAGAGAGTTGTGTCATGTCATGACGAACACTTAGTGAGCTCTATACCCTATAAGCTAAGCCCTGCTGTTAACCCCATTTAACAGGTGAGGAAGCTGAGTCAGACAGAGAGGCAGTCTGCCCAGTGCCCTGTGCACAACTAATGGCAGAGCTGGGACCCCACAGCAAGCCAACCTCACAGCCCAGGCATGTGGGGTATAACCTACCTTGGGGTGGGTGGAGTGGCCCGGGTACTCCTCGCTGCCTCCTGCAGTTCTTTGTTGAATAGCAAAATCCTAGAGGAACACAGTTTGGCTGGTTCCCTTTCTGCCTCCTCCTCTCCTCTCCTCTCCTCCCCTCCCCTCTCCTCCCCTCCCCTCCCCTCCCTTCCCCTTCTCCTCTCCTCTCCTCTCCTCTCTTTCCCTCCCTTCCCCTCCCCTCCCTTCCCCTCCTCTCCTCTCCCCTCCCCTCCTCTTCTCTCTCTTTCTCTCTCTCTCTCTCTCTTCCCCCCCACTGTGTGTGTGTATGTGTGTGTGAGTATGTGTGTGTGAGTATGTGTGTGTGTGTGTGTGTGTGTGTGTGTGTGTGTGTGTAGAAGAAGTGAAGGTGACCTCAGAGGCCCTCTAGGACAGGGACTCACATACTTAGCAGTCTCCCTAACTCAAGTCCCTTCCTCTGCAAAGGTGGCACTGTGCTAACAGACACCTTCTGGTAGACCTGAGGCATTGAGTGCTGCTGTCCTGGGCTCACAGTCATCCTGTGCTGATTTCCATTGTCAAAGTGTCTCTCGTGGCTTGAGTATGCTGCACGGAATCCTTTAAAGGCCCAGCTGTGGCTGCACTCAGGTTTCTGTCCAAGAGATCATTTATTTCACTTCCTCTTCTGTTTTCCCACTGGCATACCACTGCCCCACACATTCCCTGGAGAGAGACTGCCATCTCTGTTTTGAAATGCTGATACCTCCTGAGGGAAGGCAGGGTTACAGCCCCACCTGCTGAGGACTGAGCTCCAGCTTTCTGTATCATTGGAAGGAATCACATAAAATTGCTTGATATCTGCTGCTGACTATGCACTAACAAAACACATGAGACACATGAGAACTTTTTTTTTTTTTTTTTTTTTTTTTTTTGGTTTTTCAAGACAGGGTTTTTCTGTGTAGCTTTGTACCTGTCCTGGAACTCACTCTGTAGCACCGCCCGGCCACATGAGAACTTTTCTAAGGTTTTGGTTGGGAACGACAACTTGTCCTCTGTTAGTGGTGTTGAAACAGTCAGGGGGAGCACGGGTTCTCGCGCCAGGCTGGTCTGCCATACAGAGCTCAGTCAAGACATGGAGGCCCTGGTGAACAGTATAGTCAGCTGATGGCTCTGAACTTTCCTATACTCCCCACTTGACAGATGCTCTCCAAGTGGTTGTACAAGCAAGGTAGGATGGAGTGTTCTAGAACTCCTGGGACTTGTAGGCTAGGCCATGGTGGCAGAAAAGGAGGCCTGCCACTGGTCATTCCCACTTCTCATCTCTGCACCCTCAGCGCCTCTGTAAACTGAAGCTGAGAGCCAAACTGAGCTAAATCCTCATCAATATCCCTTTTAAAGGTTGATTGATTGATTGATTGATTTTGTTTTTTTTCCAGACAGGTTTTCTCCGTGTAACCTTGACTGTCCTGGAACTTACTCTGTAGACCAAGCTAATCTCGAACTCAGAGATCCATTTGCCTCTGCCTCCAGAGTGCTGGGATTAAAGGCATGCACCACTATACCTGGTTATTTATTCTTAAAACAGAAACTCACTATGATAGCTCTGCCTGGTCTGTAACTCATTCTTGCCATGTAGACAAAGTTAGCCTCGAACTCACAGAAATCCACCTGCCTCTGCCTCCCAAGGTGCTGGGATTAAAGGCGTGAACCATACCCAGCTATTTATTTGTTTCATTTATGTGTATATTGGCATCAGTGTGTGTGCCATATGCATGCAAGTATCTGCAGAGGCCAAAAGAGGGCGTCAGATCCCCCTGGAACTAGAATTAAAAACAGTGAGTGAATGCTAGGAACCAAACAGTTCCTCTTAACTGCTAAGCTGTCTCTCCAGCCCCACCATTTTTTCCTGTTCTTGGGGATGCTCACATACATGATCTAAACATACATGCCCCAACTTTGTCCACAGCCTCACAGGTACCTGGCTCACAGCTGCCTCTGGAACCCATGCATACTCACAGGAAGGCATCTTCCTATGAGTACTGCCATTAGGAAAGTAGCTCTCTCAGGCAGTAGCAATAGGGAATGCTGGGGCTTCAAGAGCATGCACCATTCTATGGAGTCGATGGCATGTCAAACCGTGAACTCTGGGCACGGCCTGCATCTTAGTGCTCAGAGAACTGTATGACAAGTGCAAGCCACTTGCAAATAGTGTCACATAATCTCAGCTCTCCCACAGCAGAAAGAACTCATCTGACATGGGCTTTGCACATTAAAACATTAAGCCCTCCACACTGGAGTGCTTAAACCTCCACAGAAGAGAGTTCCGAGAAGTCACTGCATTCATTTTTCTCTGTTTCATTATATTAATAAAGGAATTTAAAATTGTTATTAGTGCCCTGCTGTGTAACTCAATCTTCCTATCCCAGCCTCTGGAGTGCTTGAATTACAGGCATGCGCCACCATCTCTGGTTCAAATTTTTCTAATTAAGATTGTGTCTATATCTCAAGTGAATAAAACAAACAGGAAAGCTGAGTGCATTGGTGACTTGGCATAAAAAAAAAATGACTGAAATTCAGGGAGCAATGTTATGAGATGGTGGGATTTTAGAATGAGTAATTACCCTTGGAAAGCAGAGGGACACTCAGTTTCAGAGAATAACAGATCTATTTTTATTGTAGTGAAAATTCATTCACACCAAACATTCTGAAGGTTGAGCTGAGTATCGTTGCTGCTGAGGATATCGTGACTGAGGACAGATGGAAATTCTAGCCCTGAAGCACTCTGTTCCAGTCTCTCCCAGCATGCTAAAATCAGCCTTCCAGGACTTCTGCCTCCCCACAGGCTGTGGGGGCTGACAGAACACAGTCTGCCCAAGAAAATGGCCCTGCCCGCTGGAGCATGAGGGACAGCTGGACAAGCCATGGCAGCATTGCTTCTTTTTCTAATTTCATCAAATGCCTCAAGATTCCAAGAAGCCTGAACAAGCCAAATTCCAGAAAGGCGGCAGCCCTCCCTGGGCACTGGACTGTGGCTGCTTTCATTTCTGTGAAGGAAAGAGGGGAAGCAAGGTCAAGGAATGTACAGTGAGTGAGTGACAAGGACGAACCCTCCTAGGCCAGGGTAGGGCCTGTATTCTGTTTCTAGCCTTTCTGTAGGTCTCACAGAGCATATGGGCCTCGTGTGTGACGGCAGGCAAGAGTCCTTTAAGGAGTCTGTCTTAGTTTGGGTTTTTATTGCTGCAAAAAGACACCATGACCATGGCAGTTCTTAGAAAGAAAACATTTAATTGGGGTGGCTCCCTTACAGTTTCAAAGTTTCAGCCCATTGTCAAGATGGAGGGGAACATGGCAACATACAGGTAGATATGGTGCTGGAGCTGAGAGTCATTACATCTTGACTCAGAAGCAACAGGAAGTTGACTGACAACCACACTGAGGGAAGCTTGAGCAAAAGAGACCTCAAAGCCCGCCCCCACAGTGACACACTTCCTCCAACAAGGCCACGCCTCCTAATAGCACCACTCCCTTTGGGGGCCATTTCCTTTCAAACCACCACAGAGTCCCTCTTAGATGTAAGGCTTCTTCTGAGTACACACCACAGCTTTCTGGAGTCTGAGGACAGGGTAGGGGGCTAAGAAAGAATGCCCAGAGTCCCAGAAAACCAATTTGGGCAGCAGCCAGACCACCCACAAGTGGCCTACTAAGCTAGAAGTTCTAGAAGCCTGTGGTCAACTGTAAAGCCTTGAGAGACCAAGCTCCTATGTTATCCACTCGCAGACCCTGCAGGGATGTTCTGCTGCAGGTTAGTTGTGATCTCACTTGCAGTATATTTACAGTGACTAAACCTCATTAAAGTCACAGCACAACCTGGACTCAACTGCTCAACTTCAAATAAATCAGTTCACCCTGTCACATGAGTGTTCTGACCAAGGAGGAAGTCTGCCCTTCCTGGATAGATACTATTTACGTGTGTCTCAACAAGTCTTTATGCACAACAAACAGCATAAAGTTAAAAATTACCAGACACATGAGGAAGACAGTGACTTGAAGATTCTGTGGTCAGAAGGGACTTTAACCATAAGTAGAGATCAGAAAAGGTGAACAGCACGCATGAACAAACAGGAAATTTCAGGAGATAGGTTCGAGTCATAAAAAGCACCAAAAGGAAATTCTAAAAATAACAGTATGGCATTGGAAATGAATTAATCAGAGGAAGGGATCTGTGAACTCGAGAATAAGAATATGTTAATTAGGGCCTGCAAGACAGCTCATCAGGTAAAGATACTTGCTACCAAGCCTGGTGACTGAGTTGGAGCCCCAGAACTCACATGGTAGGAGAGAACCTACTCCAACATGTTGTCCTCTGACTTCCACACATGTGCTTTGGCATTCATGTACACACATGTGCACACACACAGTGAATAAAAATATGTTAAGCAAAAGAAAATATGTAATACCCAAACTTAAACACAGATGGGGGGAAAATTAGTTTTAAAAAAAGATATCTGATCTATGTATGATGTTATACTGAGGAGGCAGGAAGACCATGCGTTTGAGGGCAACCTGGGCTATATGGTGAGAGATTATTTCCCAAAACAGCCTGGAAAAGGGATGATAAGATGGCTCTGAAGGTAAAAGCATTTACCTCATACCTGGTCCCTGGAACCTGTAGAAAGGTAGAAAGGGAGACCTGAATACATGGCACAGCATGCCATGGCTCACATTCACCCACCCACCAACACACACAAACAAATGTTACTAACAGAAATCTGAAGCCTAAAAGGAAAACAATATCAAAACAAAACAGAACAAAAACAAAAGAGGGTCAGTGAGAAAGCTAATCAGGTCATTTGGTTAAGGGCTTGACACCCATTTTAACAACCAGAGTTCGGTTCCTAGAATCCACATGGCAGAGGAAGATATAAACTCCCATAAGTTATACCCTGATTTTCAGAGGGGGGGGGTAATAAAAGTAAGAAAATAAAAAGACATCTGAGATAAATATGGTAAGCTCAAGAGGTTTAGTGGGTATATAATATGACACCCAGAAGCATATGGGAGGGATAGAGAACAGAATAGCCCATGGAGAAAGGAATGGTCAAGAACTTTCCCAAAGCTGTAGAAAAGTTCAACCCACACACCAAAGAATGTCACCAAACCTCAAAGGGGATAAGTCCAAGGAAAACTACTCCCTGACAGCTCAGCCATGTTGCTGAAAGGCAAAGATAAAATAATCATAAAAGCAGCTATGGAAAAGTGAAAAATAAAGAAAATCTCATGGTTAAATGGAGACCCTGGGACAGAAGAATGGCTAGGGGGTAAAGATGCTTACTGTACAAACTAGACAATTGGAAGAACCGTGGAAGGAGAGAGCAAATTCCATGAAACTGTTCTCTGGCCTCTACACTTGCTCTGTGGCACCCTGATCATCCCCACCCACCCTCTTATAAGACACCAGAGAACAGTGGAGTGTTAAAGAGATAACACAATGCCAGCTCAACCTTCTATCCAGCATAAATGAAGATGTTGAGAATGCACTGTGCCAGAAACACAGGTGGGCATGTTCACGTCCTTTCATGATGTCAGAATGCACTGATTAATAATCAGTTCATAAGCTACCTTGTTTTGGTAGCTGCAATTTACAAGTATTTCTGTTACACTTGACAGAAGGATGTTGGTAAACAAGTTCTTTATTACAACCTTCATTACTTATATTAAATCTCAGGTCACATACACACACACACACACACACACACACACACACACACACACAAGTACATACAGTACAGAATGGCTGCCAAAGGGTTTAAGAAGCCAGAAGAGGGGCTGGAGAGATGGCTCAGAGGTTAAGAGCATTGACTGCTCTTTCAGAGGACCTGAGTTCAAGTCCCAGCAACTACATGGTGGCTCATGACCATCTGTAATGAGATCTGGTGCTCTCTTCTGGTCATACATGCTGTATACATAATAAATAAATAAATCTTAAAAGAAGGAGGAGGAGAAGGACGAGGAGGAGGAGGAGAAGCAGAAGCAGCAGCCAGAAGCAGCTGGGAGGTGGTAGCGCCCGCCTTTAACCCAGCACTCGGGAGGCAGAGGCAGGCAGATCTCTGTTAGTTCAAGGCCATCTTTGGCTACAGAGTGAATTCCAGGACAGGCTCCAAAGCTACACAGAGAAACCCTGTCTCAAAAAAACAAACAAACAACAACAACAACAAAAAAAAAAAGCCCCAAGATTCCCAAAGGCCATACTGGAGGCAGAGAGCTGATACAGAAGCAGAAACATCACAGCAGGTAGGCAGACAAGACACTAAAAGGAACCAAGCTTGGCATCAGTTGCTGGAGGAAAACCAAACTGCAGGGTTTGGTGGAGACACAGAAGCACAGAGCCACCAAGGTAAGATGTAGGACCTGCCTAAAAAGATAGGTGGGTGGGTAGATGAGTAAAGAGTGGACAATTTAAAATTCAACTGAACCATGTAAAGAAAGCCCTGGGGATCAACTGAGTTGAAGTCCTGGGAGAGTCAGGAATTCTCTGCCTGTTGGTCCCTTTACCCACACACGTGGTGTCTGGATAGCAGGTCAGTGGTGGGGCTGGAGAGATGGCTCAGTGGTTAAGAGCACTGGCTGCTCTTCCAGAGGTCCTGAGTTCAATTCCCAGCAACCACATGGTGGCTCACAACTATCTGAGATCTGGCGCCCTCTTCTGGCATGTAAACAGAACACTGCATACATAATAGATAAATAAATCTTTAAAACACACACACACATACACACACACACACACACACACAAAACAAAAAAACAGGTCAGTGGTGCTGTCACAGCCATCACAGTGATACATGCCCTCCTCTTTATGGGTTCCAGGTGACAACATTGCACCTTTCCTTGTGATAATATGCTCCATAAGCTCCAGGGCCTGGTTCATTTGATGTGTTGTTTTAAAGTTTGTTATTTGTCTACATGTGAGTGTGTCTCTGTATAAATAAGCACATGTGTATGCAGATACCCACAGAAGCCAGAAGCATCAGATCCCCTGGAACTGGAGTGATAGCCTGTTGTGAGCCACCTAATGTGGGTGCTGAGAACTGAACTTGGGTCCTCTGCAAGAGCAGCAAGCATGCTTTACTGCTGGGCCATCTCTCCAGCCCCTCTGATATGGATTTAATAGCTCCATGTGCTCATATTGTTCTGATCTACTTTGATAAGTTTCTAGGTGGTAGCTTTTTACTTGTATAATCAGTCTGTGCCTCATGGTTAGTGCAGGGCATGTGGTGTCTTCTACATCCAGGAATAAGGTTCAGAATCATCGTGCCTCTGCGTTTGTTCTCAAAACAGAGCTGAGTGCTATGGATAAAATGGAGTCACCTCGGGTAAGGCACAGCCTGAAAGCCACTGTTCCAAACAATGTGGAGTGTCTTTGGGCAGGGTGTGACCTAATCTTCACAGAACAAGACTAAAGGTGGACAGAGCTGAGAAGGCTCATTTCCGGAAGGCCTGCACAGTACGTACAAGCAGAGCTCTGGAGGGTGAAGGAATGGTGTCCTTAGAAACTGAATTTGCATGAAGAGGTGAGAGAAGCAAGAGACTAGATATGTAAGTGAATGAGCAACACTTTACACACTTATAATGCACATACATGTTAGGAAGGGAAAAAGCAAACGGAGAGGGTCTCTTTACCATCCCTTTGGAACGAGATTCTTTCTCTAAACTGTTGACTGCAAAAGCATCGGCACTCTGTTGGGGTTATAGTACAACAGAAGCAAAAAACCACCAGAACATAGGCATACCAAGGAGGGGGGACCTCAGGTAAAACCGCGCTGATGAAGTTCTCATTTTATGGATGCAGCATATGAGCAAATCATGATGTGTTAAAGGGGCACACAGTAATCTCTAGAGCTAACACCTCAAAAGCAGCACGGAGGGTCCTACTGACCTATGCCAGAAGAGACACAAGGGACACCAAAATCCAAACCAAGCACCTGACCAGGCCTCGGTCTCCCCTTATTTGGGTCTCATTTAATCTCTCTAATAAAGGCTTTGTTTTCTGTTTTGCTGTCTTGCCTGATGTTGCAGAGATTCACTTTGGGGTTGGTGGAAGACAGTCGTGAGACTCCCACATGGGCGCAGCAGGCCCATTTGTGAGGCACAGTGAGGGCAGCAGTTCAGCTCCTTCTCACTGCCTACCACCTTTTGGGTGCCACTCTGTGTCCTGAGCCCCACACTCCATCTAAAGGAGTGTAGGGAAGGGAGGGCCAGTGCTCTGGCCTGGCCCTGCTTCTGGAAGGAGATGAGGGCATAGAAACCCTACGCTCGCCATCCCCAAGATCCCAGCTCTGCCTCTGTCTTAGTTAGGGTTTCCATTACTGTAAAGAGACACCATGACCATATAAAAGAAAAGGCTTACAGTTTCAGAGGTTTAGTTCATTATCATCATGGTGGGACATGGCAGTGTGCAGGCAGACATGATGTTGGAGAAGTAGCTGAGAGTTCTACATCTTGAGCAGGCAACAGGAAGTGGTCTAAGACTTTGGGCAGTATCTTGAGCATATATGAGCCCTCAAGCCTGCCTCCACAGTAACATACTTCCTCCAACAAGACCACACCTCCTAATAGCGCTACTCCCTTTGGGGGCCATTTTCTTTCAAACAACCACAGCCTCTCACCATAAGCCCACTCATCACAGACTTTCCAGGATACTGGGATCTGGAACTTAGGAGGGGAACCTTGTTTCAGGGAAGATGGGAGAGGCAGACACTCCAATTCATGTGACTAGCTGAGAATTGTACCATTGGGTCAGGCTGCATGCAGCTCAGTGGAGAAATGCTCATCTACATCTGGGAGGCCCAGATATTAGGTCTCCAGCATCACCAAAATGAAAAATAAAAGAACCACCTTGCTGATGCAATAAATCATGGCTCTCTCATTTATCACATTTAAGTAGATGAAATGAGAAATGCTAACACAGAGTTGCACTGTCAAATCAACCTTCTGGTCTGACTGACAGCAATTAGGGCAGCCCTGCAAACTGCCAGTGGCGACTCCTCCAGTCTCCAGCTTGCCCTCCTGCAAGTTCTGGTGTCACCAGAGGGGCCTGGGCTCCTACTGGGAGGTGGTTCTTTGCTTATGGGATGTGCTGTCGTACCTTCCACAAGTATATATCATAGATAGATAGATAGATAGATAGATAGATAGATAGATAGATAGATGATAGATTGATAGATGATAGATAGATGATAGATGATAGATAGAGATAGATAGATAGATGATAGATTGATAGATGATAGATAGATAGATGATAGATAGATAGAGATAGATAGATGATAGTTGATAGATAGATAGATAAATAGATGATAGACAGATAGATAGATATGACATAGCATGACATGACATGATATGATATGATATGATATGATACGATATGATATGCCTGTTCTAGGCATCCTCTTTCCAGGAGGACAGAAAATGTTTCTGTAAGGAAAAAACAAACAAACCCATTCTGATGATTTGACGGTGAAATTGCCACAGTGGCAGGCTCGCTAACAGCCACTGTTCCAGCACTGTCCTTTGTAGATCAAGACACGTATTTCCATGAAGCCTGGGAGTGGGGAGGTATGACGCAGCATGCGCACACGCTGCTAGCCAGCCAATAACTGTGACAAATGGAATGCCTGGCATCTACGGTGACGGATGAAATGACATGCCAAATTAATAAAATAGGGCCCACAAAGCATGCATGTTTATTAAAGAATAATTTTGTGATAACCACATAATAAGGAGGCCTCCAAGTAAGAGATTACATTCTGGGAAAATCTGGCATTTTGTGATATACCTCAAAATCTGCCTTTCTCCAGCAGCTGGCGAGGGCAGTGGACAGTGTCTATAAACATGCTTTGCAAAGTAGCTGACCAAACAGCATGATGACACAGCGGCCGCCGGGATCCGGGGCGCTGCCCAGAATAATGACTTGTCTAACGCAGTCTTCCGCCAGAAATCACTTTCACTAACACCTCCGTTCTCAACGTTAAAACTACATCGTTTTCATTGTTGTCCCGATCAAGCGGAATTATTACACTAGAGATAAATAAATTCCTATTTTGACTTGCCTAAGTCAAGATCACAGGGCTAACCACCTTCTGCATTCTCTGTGGCACTGAAGCTATTTACCTCTCGCCTATCATGGCTGGTGCTCATATTGATAGTTATTTGCCTTTTAAACAGAGCTGGCTCAGAATGTGCAGTCCTTCCACCCTTCGTAAGAATTTGAGTACGAGCTATTCTCTGGGGTACTGTCGATCATCGGCTCCTCCGTCTCCCACTGGCTCTCAGAGGAGGGGAAAGCCATTTCTTCACCTCCCTGTCCCTCCCCAACCTGGATGCTCACGACTTGAGCATCGTCTGAGAGACACTGTCTCAGTTCCTCTGCAAACAGCTGTTGGTTCCTGCTCTGTGTATCTCTTTAAGCATTTGGTCCAGGGAAGGAGGTTGTGCCAGGATACAGGGCAGTAAGAACTGAAGACATCTTTGGGAAGTCTGCATCCTGGCACAGGAAGCCTCCACCTCTGGAGCACAGGATCTTCCTTAGCCTTTCCATGCCGCCTGTGGTCACAGCACTGAGAAGATACACCCTGGTCATGCTCTGGGCCAGACAGCCCATCCCCCACCTGGGGAAACTGGCTGGCTATGTCCCTGCCCCCTGTTGAGGCCTGGATTAATCAGAGAGCATAAATCTGCTTTCCCTTCACCAAAACCCTAATACCTCCACCCAGAAAACTGCCCTTAAAGGGAGGCATCATTCCTCCCAAGACCTTCATGTACTTGTTTGGATCATCTCTTCCTGCATACACTTTAATCTCAACAGGACTTACTGTTTTATTTAAAGAATTCGATTGTATTTTCCTAGTGTGATAGTTAATACTGTTAAGGTGACAGGACCTAGGGTCATCAACCTTCTGGGCATGTGATGTGCATTAAACAGCTTCTATATTGGGTAAATTGAGGTGGGAAGGCCTAGCTTGAATGTAGGTGGCACCATCCCATTTAGTGTATGCAGCAGGAATCTTAAAAGTTCTTATTGATGAAAATAAAACCCGGAGCCAGGTATTGGGGTGAACGCTGGAAGATCAGAGAAGCAGAACAAGCCACAGCTTCCTCACCTTGCCAGTTCCTCAGCTGATCCTGTTTCCTCAGACTGGAAGCCTCCGTGTCCTCATCCGGAATGAATCTCAGCTGAACTGCTTCTTGAAAGCCTGAAAACTTAACCAACCAAAAGCTTCTAGTTTCTGGTCTTCACACCTTATATACCTTTCTGCTTTCTGACATCACTTCCTGGGATTAAAGGCATGAGTCACCATGCCTGGCTATTTCCAGTGTGGCCTTGAACTCACAGAGATCCATGCCTCCAGAAGGCTAGGATTAAGCCACCATTTTCTAGCCTCTGTATCTAGTGGCTGTTCTGTTTTCTGACCCCAGATAAGTTTATTAGGGTGCACAATATTTCAGGGAACACAATATCACCACAAGTGTACACATTCCTTACTGGGCTGTCTCACTGTGGGATGTTTGTATGCTGTGTGAAGGTATATTGCTGTGATTGGTATAATAAAAAACTGAATGGCCAATAGCTAGGCAGGAGGCATAGGTGGAATTTCTAGGGAGAGAAAGGAAGAGGAGGAAGAATCTAGGCGTGCAGGAGATGCGAGGAGACACAGAGAGGAAATAGGAGGTACAAGACAGAGGTAACACCATGTGATAGAATGTAGAGTAATATAAATGGGTTGATTTAAGTTATAAGAGCTAGTTAGGAACAAGTCTAAGCTATAGGCCAAGCTTTCATAATTAATAAGAAGTCTCCATGCCGTTGTTTGGAAGCTGGCTGGCAGGACAGAAAAAGACTCATTATACTGTCTTCCACTCATGTCCGATGGACAATGTTGCATGTAGCCAGAAGTTTCTCCGGTCCCGCCTGGCCCCAAGGTCCAGACAAATCTCTCCCACCCGCAGTCCCGAAGTCACTTATAAAATAATTACTCAGAGGCTTATATTAATTACAAACTGTATGGCCTATGGCGTCAGCTTCTTGCTAGCTAACTCTTTCATCTTAAATTAACCCATTTCTATATCTATACATTGCCACATGGCTGTAGCGTTACAGGTCTGCTGGCATCTTGTTGCTCCTTTGGCGGCAGCTGGTGTCTCTCCTGACTCTCTCTGCCCTTCTCTCTGTATCTCTGCTTGGATTCCCCACCTGGCTGTAAGCTTTCTTGCCATAGGCCCAAACAGCTTTATTTATTATCCAATGAGAGCCACACGTGTTCACAGCATACAGAAAGACATCCCACAGCAGCTGCATTCAACCCACCTGCCAGCATTTCTCTACAAGTGGTGGTGTTTCTGTAGAATGATCATCAAAGAGCAGCTCCCCTGAGGCCTAGGGTGTGGGGTTTTTTCTTGTTTTTTAAATTTTATTATTTTGTATGTGTGAGTGTTGTGCCTGCATGTAGCTCTGTGCACAACATGTAGGCAGTGCCTGAGAAGATTTGAAGAGGGCATCAGATCCCTTGGAACTAGAGCTACAGACCATGGTTATGAGCGGCCATATGGATGCTGGGAATCAAACCCAGGTCCTTTGGTAAAGCAGCCAGTGCTCTGAACTGCCCAGCCACCTCACCAGCCCTGCAGGTTCTCTATTGAGCAGAAGAAATGAGGGTTTTAGTGGAACTCTCTGGAAAGGAAGCCTGCTGAGCAAGGGCACATGTTGTATGATATGTTGTTTGTGTTCTGACAAATAAAGCTTGCCTGGAGATCAGAGGACAGAGCTAGCCACTAGTTAACCATAGAGGCCAGACAGTAGTGGCACCCAACTTTACTCCCAGCCCTTGGGAAGAGGAAGCAGAAAGATCAGGAGTTGAAGGCTACCCTAGGGTGTGTTTTAGTTATGGTTACTATTGCTGCAATGAAACACCATGACCAAAGAAACTTGGGGAGGAAAGGGTTTATTTGCCTTATACTTACATATCACTGTTCATCATCAAAGGAAGTCAGGACAGGAACTCAAACAGGGCAGGATCCTGGAGGCAGGAGCTGATGCAGAGGCCATGGATGGGTGCTGCTTATTGACTTCCTCTTCCTGACTTAGTCAGTCTGTTTTCTTAATAGAGCCAGGATCACCA
Source organism: Onychomys torridus (assembly GCF_903995425.1). Taxonomy (NCBI): domain Eukaryota; kingdom Metazoa; phylum Chordata; class Mammalia; order Rodentia; family Cricetidae; genus Onychomys; species Onychomys torridus. The sequence goes on from NC_050452.1 coordinate 27,440,184, forward strand.
GCCCAGGATAGCACCACCCACAATGAGCTGCGCCCCGCGCCTCCACCAATCACTAGTTAAGAAAATGCCCTACAGGCCTGCCTACAGCCCCATCTTATGGAGGCATTTTCTCAATTGAGGTTTCCTCCTCTCCAATGACTGTAGCTTGTGCCTACTATAAAACTATCTATCATAGAATGTAAATGATTGAAAATAATAGTCACCATACATAAAGCTGTGTTCAGCTGCTCAGAAGGCTGAGGCAGGGGATTGTTTGAACTCACAAATGTAAAACCATGAGCCTAGTTGAGCAAAACATGGAGACCTGGTATTTAAAGAAATAGACAAACTTCTGGAAAGTCTAGGTTATTTAGAGAAGAGCCAGGCATGGTGCTACACACCTTTAATCCCAGCACTTGGGCGGCAGAGATAGGTGGATCTCTGTGAGTTTGAAGCCAGGCTGGTCTATGTAGCAAATTCCAGGCCAGCTTGGGCTACACAGTAAGACCTTGCCTCAAACAAACAACCCAAAATGGAAAAGATTAAGCACTCAGAACATGCTTCATGCTGCTTGAATTTGTCTCTGAGGTCACTCAAAAGCTATGACAGGAGCTCCCACGGCACTGTTCTAAGCATTCTATAATGGATGTCATGCTAGATAGACTTCTCAAAGCCTCTAGGGCCCCAGTCTGTGAGAAAAACCTATAGCTGTGGGTCATAGCATGGTCAAGACTCTTATGTAAGACACAAAAAGAAGGCAGGCTAAGAGCCCTACAGAGTGAAGGGCATCATTGGTTACTGCTGGGTCTCACTGTCCAGGGAACTCTGTTCTCACAGGAAACAGTTGACCTGCTGGTGCCCAGGACTCAGCCTCCACTCAAAGGTGCTGAGGGAGGAGCTGAGGAAATGCTGAAATTCCATGTCCCATGTGGCTTGCGTCCTGGAATCTTGGCTAGGGGCAATGAGGAAATGAAGAAAAAACAGACGTACGGACACACATATGGTGAAACTGAGGTCAGGTGGTGTGGTAGTTTGAATTGGCTCATTCCCTTAAGCTCACAGGAAATGGCACTATTGGGAAGTGTGACTTTGTTGGAATAGGTATGGCCTTGTCAGAGGAAGTATGTCACTGTGAGGTTGGGCTTTGAGGTCTCATATATGTTCAAGTTGTGCCCAGTATCTCAGTTCACTTCCTGCTGCCTGTGGAATTAGATGTAACCCCGTCCTCACTCTCAGCTCCTTTTCCAGCACCACGTCTACCTGCACACCGCCATGTCCCATCATGATGATAAAGGTCTAAACCTCTGAAACTGTAAGCTACCCAAATAAATGGTTTCCTGTATAAGAGTTGCTGTGGTCATGATGTCTCTTCACAGCAATAGAAACCCTAAGACAGAAGTTAGTACCAGGGACTGGGGTATTGTTGTGATAGACCTGGCCATGCTTTTGTTGGAAGGAATATGGACCTTGGAACAGTTGAATGCTTTAAGTGCTGCTTAATGGGCCATCCCAGCAGAAGCATGGAAGACAGTGGTGCTGAGGGTGATTTGAACTGTGGGGGCCTGGATCAAGGTATTTCAGAGGAGAAGAATGTTACTGTGTGGCCTTGAGACCAGTCTTGTGATTTTTTTTGGTAAAGAATGTGGCTGCTTTTTGCCCTTGTCTCAGAAGTCTGCCAGAGGTTAAAAGTGAAGAGTTTTGGATTAATTATGTTGGCAGAGGAACTCTCAAAAAGGCCTTGTATAGATTCTGTTATGTAGTTATTAGTGTTAACTAATGAAGATTTATAATGAAAAGGAAGAATACCAATGTAAAATTTAAGGAGAAAAGGAGCACCAGGAAGTAGAATAAGCTAAGTCCTATGTTCAAGGAGATAAACAGACTAAGAAATGGAATAAAGCAGGGTGATAGTGGCTCATGCCTTTAATCCCAGGGAGGCAGAGGCAAGTGGATCTCTACAAGTTCAAGGCCAGCCTGGTCTACAGAGTGAGTTCCAGGACAGCCAGGGTGACACAGTGAAACCCTGTCTTGAAAAAATAAAACAAACAAACAAAAAAGAAATGGAATGGGGAGTGGTAACCTCAGGGCAAGATCTCACGCAGCTAAGTTTCCAATTTGTGAAAAGAAATTAAAGAAAAATTTAATGGCGGCGTATGCCTTTAATCCCAGCACTTGGGAGGCAGAGGCAAACAGATCTCTGAGTCTGAGGCTAGCCTGGTCTACAGAACAAGTTCCAGGACAGCCAAACTTAGTCGATGAAGGAAACCATGAAAAACAGAAAGCTGGTGAAGATGTAGTTGAATAAGGGGGTCGAGTTCCAACCCCAGCAAGCAGTAAAATTTGGCAGCTTTGGCCCGTGGTTCTGGCTTTAGAGTTAAGGATAGAAAAAAAGGGGTGGGCTGGAGAGATGGCTCAGAGGTTAAGAGCACTGACTGTTCTTCCAGAGGTCCTGAGTTCAATTCCCAGCACCCACATGGTAGCTCACAACCATCTGTAATGAGATCTAGCGCACTCTTCTGTATACTAAATAAATAAATCTTCAAAAAGAAAGAAAGAAAGAAAGAAAGAAAGAAAGAAAGAAAGAAAGAAAGAAAGAAAGAAAGAAAGAAAGAAAGAAAGAAAGAAAGAAAGAGTTAATGGAATCTGTCTCTGCCCTTAAAGAAAGCTGCTGAGGCCAGGCATGTGCCAGGGTGTTCCTGAATGGAAGCCTAGTAGAAAGACCATTGCGTGAAGCTGTGAAGTTAAAGCCTAGATTGCGTTGGAGAACCCAAGATGTTAGAGATGCCAGAGTCATGGGATACCTGCTGAAGAAAGCTGCTAACAGGGAATGGAACAAGCCCAAGAGAAAGAAGTATGTTGCAGTCAACAAAGCTAAAAGGAGTTGGAGATCTGAAGAGTGCTTTGACATCAGACATGCAAAGTTTGGAGTTTGCCCAGCTGGTTTTCAGTCTTGCTTTGGTCCAGTATTTCCTCACTATGCTACTTTCCCTACATTTTGGAACTATAATGTATATCCTGTGCTATTATATGTTGGAAGTGTGTGATCTGTTTTTTGATTTTTTTTAATTTATAAGAGATTACAGTTAAGAAACTGAATCTCAGAAGAGACTTTGAACTTTGGACTTTTAAACATTGTTGAGAATATGGTGGACTATGGGGACCTTTGAAGCTGGACTAAAAGCATTTTGCAGTATGATATTGTTACAGGCTTATGGAGGCCATGGAGTAGAATGTGGTAGTTTGAATGTAATTGGCCACCATAAGCTCATAGGGAATGGCACTATTGGGAGGTGTGACTTAGTTGGAGTAGGTATGCCCTTGTTGGAGGAAGTGTGTCACTGTGGAGGGGAGCTTTGAGGTCTCACATATACTCAAACCATGCCCAGTACTGCAGTTCACTTCCTCTTACCTGCAGTCACGGTACAGGGCTCTCAGCTCCAGCACCATGTCTGCCTGCACGCCACCATGATGATAATGGACTAAACCTCTGACACTGTAAGCCACCCCATTAAATGTTTTTCTTTATAAGAGTTACTGTGGTCATGGCATCTCTAAGAGCAATAGAAATCCTAAGACATGGCTAATCTTTCTTTAATTACCCCTGACTTACTGGCTTAGAACCAACAGGTTTCTCCTAGTGCCATGCAGAGACCTCCCTGTTTTATGAAGAGGAGGTCCGGTCATCTGTGGTTCTGAAGAACAATCTCCACTAGGAAGTCTCCCAGGCTTCCAGATGGAAATAGAATTTTCTAAATGGCCTAGGCCTAGGTCTACTTGATCACTGAGTTCTTTAAAGTTTTTATCTCCCACAACAAGGGCTGAGGTTCCAACTGCAATGGAGCCTGCCATACCTTTCCCACCAACCAGGGAATGAGAATGGCCACAGCTTGCCATGCATGAGGGATCTGAGTCTAGATTTAGGTGGGCCCTCTTCTCCATTACAGATGAACACTTGTGCTATGATATACATGAGGATGCAAAGGAGTGGGGTCTCCTCCAGCGCAAACTCAGAAGATGCACACTTGGTCAAGCCATTAGTGCAAGCAAGTCAGGCAGTCTGTGGCCTGGACATAGACTCAACTGCCGTTCCTGGAGCTAACCTGTTGTGTATGGCTACAGGAATCTGCATGAGGGAAGTTTCTAGGGGATATTAAGAGAGACCCTTTCCTTGGAGGTCCCCCAGGTTGAGCTTGAGTTGGTCCCATTTACAGTTGTTGTCAGGATTGGAAGTGGAGCTTATTATTTGATTAACTTCTATGTTAACATAACATGGGGATTTGAGGTCCAGCATAACCAGCAGTCTTTTTAAATTTCCATACCCAGAGTGGGCCTTTCCCACAGAGAGACAGAGTAGACAAAAATAAGGCAATCATAATCAAAGGGTCCATCTCACTCTTATCTTTATAGGGTTGAAGGACCTGGTGATGACCCATCTGTCATCTTCTGTAGCCCCCTTCAGCTGGGTGTGGCTCCATGGGATGACACTGGCAATTTTCACTGCTGTGGAGACAATGAGGATCATGGGGTATGGACCTTTCCACATTGGTTTCAGCCTCTGGGCTGTGATCGTCCTTACCCATATGTCTTAGTTAGGGTTCTATTGCTGTGAAGAGACACATGACCACAGCAACTCTTATAAAGGAAACATTGAATTGGGGCTTGCTTATAGTTTCAGAGGTGTAGTCAGTTATCATCATGGCAGGAAGCATGGTGCTGGAGAAGAAGCTGAGAGTTCCACAGGTAGCCGGAAAAGAATGCCACACTAGGCCTCTGGCTCGAGCATCTGAGACCTCAAAGCCTACCCCACAGTGCTATACCTCCTCCAACAAAGCCACATCTACTCCAACAAAGCCACATCTATTCCAACAAAGCCACATCTACTCCAACAAAGCCACATCTATTCCAACAAAGCCACATCTACTCCAACAAAGCCATACTTCCTAACAGTGCCACTCCCTGTGAGCTATCCATTTTCATTTAAACCACCATACCATACAAGGTTGACAGGCTAGAACTTGTGGGTAATCTCAGACAGAAGCAAGAGCGCATCCTCGAAAGCCATCTGATGAATAGTCAGTCCTATGGGTCTGTTGAAGGGCCTGTAAGGAAATGAGGAGGGAGTGGTTAATACTTTCCGCTTTATGAACGTCTCTGACCTTAGGTAGGAGTGGGGGAGGTAATTTCAAATGGAGTGAAACCTTCTTGATATGGGGTACATCTAGCTTTTAGGAGGAAAAAAAGGAGGTTGACCCAATTTTTGCCAGTCTCAAGGACATATTTAGTTAAAACTTCCTTTAAGGTCATCTTTTCTATCTGCCCTGAGCTCTCAGGCCTATTGACACTATGTGATTTCCAATCAACATTTAGGACCTTTGCCAGATTTGGGGAAACATTGGCTGTGAAGGCCAGGCCATTGTTGGACCCCAAGGAGAGAGGCAATCCAAATCTAGGAATTAACTCTTAGAGGAGTTTCTTAGTGACCACTGAGGCTGTCTCCATTCTGGTGTTGGTGTTGGTGTTATGAATGACAATGACCCCCATAGGCTCATATGTTTGAGCTTCATCAGAGAGTGGCACTATTTGAGAAGTATTAAGAGGTGTGGCCTTGTTGGAGTAGATGTGGCCTTGTTGGGGGGAATTTGTCACTGTTGAAGGGAGTGGGCTTTGATTTTCGAAAGCCAGCGCTAGGCCTAGATTCTCTCTCTGCCTACAGACCAGGATGTAGCTTCAGCTACTGCTCCAATGCTGTGTGTTCCGTGAAGCCATGCTTCCTGCCATGATGATAACAGCCTAAGTCTCCAAGACTGTGAGCAAGTCCTTAATTAAATGCTTTCCTTTATAAGAGTTGCCTTGGCCATGGTGTTTACTCAAAGTAAAAGAACAGTAACTGAGACAGGTTGGAGAGGCTTCTACCCATCCAGGGAAGGTGTTTACGAGAATGAACAAATCCTTACAGCCAGGAACTGTGGGTTCTACTTCTGTAAAGTTCACTTGCCAGTGTTGCCCTTCTGGGGCTTCTCTTCCTCCTTTGGGGTTCACTTCTGTACAAGTGGTACACCTGGGAAAAATGTCTTTGACAAGATTGTTTAGCAGCAAGGAGTACGAGTCTCCTTTCCAGCAAGAGCCGCCATACATTTGTCTCCTGTTTAGCCACTTGGTGTCTTCCTGTGTGTGTGTGTGTGTGTGTGTGTGTGTGTGTGTGTGTGTGTGTGTGTGTGTGTTTTCCCACTTGATTTCTTCCTGTGTGTGGTTTGGGTACTGTCGCAATTGGAGTTTGGGCAGAGTAACCAAAGCCTGGAGAGGTCCCACTGGTTCCCAGTTCTGGGTGGCTGTGCTGGATAGTTTTATGCCAACTTGACACAAGCTAAAGTCATCTGAGAGGAGAAAACCTCAGTTGAGAAAATGCCTCCATAAGATAAGGCAAGCTTGTAGGTCATTTTCTTAATTAGTGATTGATGGAGGAGAGCCCAGACCATTGTGAGTAGTGCCATCCCTGGGCGGGTGGTCCTGGGTTCTAAAAGAAAGCAAGTTGAGCAAACCATGAGAAGTAAGCCAGTAAGCAGCACCCTTCCATGGCCTCTGCATCAGTTCCTACCTCCAGGTTTCTGCTCTGTTTGAATTCCTGTCCTGGCTTCCTTCAATGACGGACTGCAATGTAGAAATGTAAGGCAAATGATGGGTGATGTCATTCTGTATGCTGTGAATATGTGTTGCTCTGACTGGTTGATAAATAAAATGCTGATTGGACAGTAGCCAGGCAGGAAGTATAGGCGGGGTAAGTAGACAAGGAGAATCCTGGGAAGAGGAAGGACAGAGTCAGGAGTCACCAGCCAGACACAGAGGAAGCAAGTTCTGTGAAGGCAGAACTGAGAAAAGGTACCAAGCTACATGGTTAAACATATATAAGAATTATGAATTAATTTAAGTGTAAGAGCTCGTCAGTAATAAGCCTGAGCTAATGACCATACAGTTTGAAATTAATATAAGCCTCTGTGTGTTTACTTGGGGGATGCAAGTGGGAGATGTTTGTCCCAACTGCTGGAAGGCCAGGACACAAGAAAACTTCCAGCTACAGGCAAATAAACCCTTTTCTCCTCAAGTTGCTTTAGGTCATGGTGCTTCATCACAGCAAAAGAAACCCTAAGACAGTGGCCAAGTCTGCTGCCCTGTTTCCTTGGCCTCTGGGGAATCTCCTTTTTGATGCCCTTTGCAGTGGACAATGGCTACCTCTTTTGGCAGCAATATTGCCCCTAGCAGGGCCAGAATTTGTTTTTTGTTTCTGTTTTTCTTTTCAGCTAAGATGAGGATCTCTCTCTCTCTCTCTCTCTCTCTCTCTCTCTCTCTCTCTCTCTCTCTCTCTCTCTCCAGAAGGCCCATGATCATGGGACATGGCAAATGCATACCAGCCATCTGTGTACATAATAATGCCTTTGCCCTTCCCCCAGTGAAGCACCTGAGTTAATGCTAGGAGCTCAGCCCTTTGTGCTGAAGTCCCTCAGCTGAGGGACCAGGCCCACATTGTCCTGTCCAAGTGACAATGGCAGCCCCAGCATACCTGATTCCATCTTGAACAAAACTTCTCCCATCAGTGTACAATACCTCTTCCACTTCCTGTAGCAGGACATCTGTTCACTCCACTCTGGTGGACTGGACCACATCAGTCACCTCCAGGCAATCATGGAGAGACTCGGCTGGGTTATCATCTGGCAGCAGGCTGGCTGGGTTGATGGCAGAAGTTTTACAGAATTGGATACAGGGTGGTCAAGGAGAAGTGCTTGATAATGCTTTATTTGGGCTTTGGACATCCACCTCTCTGGGGTGTCCCTCAGGAGGGCCTCAGAGTGCAGGATGATTAGGACAGTTAGTTCTTGGCCCAAGGTCAGCTTGTCAGCTTCTTTTACTCTCATGGCTGTAGTGGCAACTGCCCACAAACAAGCTGGCCAACTGGCAGAAACAGGATCAAGTCTTTAGGATAGGTGGAACATTGACCTCTTACAAAGGTTCCAGTGTCTGGAGTCTACCAATTAAAGGATGCGGCAGTCTGGCATCAACTAAGATTTTAACAGATTTCTCACTTGCCTTCAATGTTACCCCGGGCTCCTAGGGGCTAGGTGGAATGGAGCCCCAGCCCTGTTGGTCCTGACTCAAATGAAGGACTGAACATTCTTCTTCCCTCTTTTGATTGGGCATTCATTCTTCCAGAGTCATTTTTGTTTACAATAAGTACACTGGTCCTTCTCCAGCCTCTTCCTCTCCGGGTGTCTCTGACTTCCCCTTCTGGCATCCCCTTTATTAGTCTCCCTGAGAAGTGCCACTATTAGTCAGGTCTATTTTTTGTTCTGCTTTTCTCCTAAAGAGTTACAGTTACTGTAAACCTTTAGAGCAATCTCCAATAATTGTGCAATAATTGCAACCCTTTTGTACTCTCAAATGCTTCCAACTTCTGTTTCTTTGTTTTTGTTTTGTTTTGTTACTTTGTTTTGTTTGTTTTTGAGACAGGGTTTCACTATGTAGCCCTGGCTGCCCTAGAACTTGCTTTGTAGACCAGGCCGGCCTCAAACTCAGAGATCCACCCACCTCTGTCTACCATGTGTTGGGATTAAAGGTGTTCACCACCACTGCCTGGCTCTGAAGTTTCTTTCTAATATCTAGGGCTAACTGCATAACAAAAGCAACATAGGTAGCTCACTGGTTTTCTGGTGCATCTGGGTCTATAGCGGTAAATACCCAGTAAGCCTTGTGAAGGTGCTCCAGGAATCTAGTGGGCAATTTGAAGGGGCTTCTTGTATTAGACAGACTGGTAGGCTTTCTGGCAGCTGCTGTCAGTCTTCCTAAAAGAGCCTGGCAAAAATTCTCTAGAACCTCCTTACCTTGGTTAGTAGTATTGGGGTCTCAGTCAGGTCAGGAAGTGGGGAATCCACTTTATCTGGGCTGTACTGTTCAATAGCAACCCCCAACCTGGCCCCAGGGTGGTTTTCCTATTCCTAAACCAGATTATATCCTGTTCCTTAGCCATGAAGAGGGTAGCCAGGAGATGTTGACCGTCACCCTGGTTGGCTGGTGGGTGTAGAAGACAGTCTCAAGGAGACTAACAAAAGCCTGGGTGTTTGCAGGGAAATTGTGAGTTCTGAGTTTTCCAATTATCAGATCATTGGTTGAAAAGGATTACATAAACCATGAAAGGGGAGGGGGGAACATTTGGATCATGCGCCTGCTGGAGGCACCTCCTTTAAGGGGAGGGTGAGGGCTAACCAGAACCACTCCTTGTGAGTGGAGGGAAGAGGAGGCAGAAGTCGAAGAGACTGCCTCCCCGCCTCCCCAGGGCAAGGGTTCATATGGAGTGGGGAGGTCAATGTCCTCTGGCAGGACCGAGAACATTCAGAGGTTTGGATTTCTTTGGGCAACCTAGATGAACCAAGAGGATTTGGGTCCCCAACAAGAGGGCAGAGAAAGTCACTGGTCACTATAGGGAAACTGGTTGTGGTGACCACAGTCTCCAGTATCATATTCCACTGAGCCACCTGACTCTAAAAGAGGACCAATCAATTTCACAAAAGGTCTGGAATTTTCCAGGCAAGAAGCAGACACCATATCCATCCTTGTTCACAAAATCCTCCTTAGGCCACAGCCCCTTCCAGCCAGCCCACTCTCTACTCCCCAGCAGTGGTGGTTCCAGGTCTGCTCACACACACACACACACACACACACACACACACACACACACACACCGCCATTTTAGATCTGTTTCTCCAACCAACAGAGCTGAGAGAAACCTAGAAAGAGAAAACCTAAAAAGACAACAACCAGGAGTAGCCACCACACAGATGTCACACATGGACCCCTGACACTGGAACTAGGACCTTATCCACACTTTCCTAAGTGTCCTATGCCGTAAGCAAACTGCATCTGGGAGGGGACAGATCCAGGCAACTTTCTGTCATTTCCCATTTAAGGTGGAGGCATCAGGAGCCTCTGAGTTGACATGAGCAGAGGTAGGAGAAGTTCCTGGGGCAATGGAACGTCTCAGAGTGTGCACTCCCTAGGAACTGTCTGACCCTGTGCCATCAGCCCAGAGAGGAACACACACACACACACACACACACACACACACACACACACACACACTTGTTCCAGCATCAAATCTCTGGGAATGGGTGCTTCTAGAACATTACAAGGTAAGACCACCAGAGAACATATGTGGACACCCTTCAGCCAAATGGAAAGTCGGGGGTCAGGCTTGATCCTGCCTCAGCTGAGTGTATCAGGCTTTGCTAACTCCCCATGGGAGCACTTACACTTTTGAAAGAGGGGATGGGGAGTGGGTCAAGCAGGGGAGGGCTGGGGGGAGCAGGAGGAGGGGTAAGGGGGCATCTGTGGTTGGTATGTAAAATGAATACAAAAATTTTCTTAAATAAAAAAAAAAAAGAGAGAGAAAGTCAAGGGCCAGTGGATGCATGATGCATGGGGAACTTGCCCAAATCATGCAGCCCTGAGCCTCACCATTTTCTGCCTTCTATGCATCAAAATCATATTCTGGTTGACACACTTCAGCTAGAAGGAATAGTTAGGGAGAAATCAAAAGAACCAAAGTTAGTATGTTAGGATTATAAGGTCAGAATGGTACCCCTAACATGGCCAGCTGTGCTAAGGTTGTTAAGTCTCTGTCATTTTTAACTGATACAAAGGCCACTTGGCTTATAGTTACTGTTCAAATTTATCCTTCTCAGTTCCCTGTGATGGCATTGACCTTCTCAGACAATTTAGCAGCAGCAAGCCAAACTCAGCTAGTTCCTTCTACTAGGCTGTATCTGCCAGGTCAGTCCATTCATAGCTAGAGAGGCCACTTTCACCTTAAAGCATTTGGGCTTTTTAGTAATTTTAGCTATAAGAGTTCACCTGAAAGCATCTTGGCTGTACAGTAACTTTAGCTATAAGAGTTCACCTGAAAGCATCTTGGCTGTACAGTAACTTTAGCTATAAGAGTTCACATGAAAGCATCTTGGCTGTACAGTAACTTTAGCTACAAGAGTTCACATGAAAGCATCTTGGCTGTACAGTAACTTTAGCTATAAGAGTTCACATGAAAGCATCTTGGCTGTACAGTAACTTTGGCACAAAAGATGGAACTGATACTTGCTGGTGATACAAATTTAAAAACCTTTCTAAAAAGTTTAAATTACCTAATCATCTTAAATAAAAAGGCTTTGAGGCTGAGGCACAATTATCTGCCAGCCTGAATCAGTTACATATATGAAAATACGGCCTTGCTTTTCCTAGAGTTACTAGGTTCCCACTGAGAAAGACAGACTCAGAAACAGATTTTAATGTAAAAATCAAACTAAAGCTACCATGCTATTGTTATTGACTAAAAATTTACTTTTTACTATCCCTTTATTTAAAAGAACTTGCTTTTCAATGACTGCTCTCAGGGACCAGACACCTATGTCTCATGGTGTATGACTAAATGTTTCCAAAAAAAGTTTAAAGTTTATATAAGGTCTGAGGAAGTGATTTAAGGTGTGTGAAAAATGAGACTTAAAGATGATACATAGGATGTTGACTTCAAAGTTCAATAGAATTCTGATAAGTTATTAATCTAGTCTTGGTAATAGTTATGTTATCACAGTCATGGGTTCAAATTTTAAATTGCCTTTGATGATTTTCTAAATATAGACTTAAAGGTGCATCTCATTGTACTGAAAACTAATCTGTCGTGCATGCATGCGTGCGTGCGTGCGTGTGCGTGTGTGCGCGCGCGTGTGCGTGTGTGCGTGCGTGCGTGCGTGCGTGCGTGCGTGTGTGTGTGTGTGTGTGTGTGTGTGTGTGTGTGTGTATACACATCTATATCCAGCCCTCTGGACAGAGGGGAAGTGTTCACTTTTATCGCAGAGCCATCTTTTTGAGGTCCTTAAGCTCTTCTTACCCTTTATTCTCTTTCCTGCCAAGAAATTTCTGTCCTGTTACAAGTGAATATTCATGCTCCTCTCATGGTAACTTCTCCGGCTTTGTTTTGCCATGGATCAAAGGCATGGATCTGCTCCAGCTAGTTACAGACACTTATTAACTGCTTTTTTTACTGCAGTGAGGATTTCATTTCAGATTACAGACAGTGGTCATGCTAATATATCTAAAACTTTTATGTCTTTTGTCAATTTAAAGGATTAACCTTTAAGGAGTCAAGACTGTTATGGGGTTCCTGAAGAGAAAAACTCCTGAGATGACTGAATATGTCACATGGAGGCTTTATTTACCACCAGAGGGGCTGTCCCAGGCAGAGTTGTGGGAAGCAGCCCAATTTGTTTGTTTGTTTGTTTTTTGTTTTTTTTGTTTTTTGTTTTGTTTTGTTTTGTTTTTGAGACAGGGTTTCTCTGTGTAGCTTTGGAGCCTGTCCTGGAACTCACTTTGTAGCCCAGGCTGGCCTTGAACTCACAGAGATCCGCCTGCTTCTGCCTCCCGAGTGCCGGGATTAAAGGCATGTGCCACCGCCTCTCAGCGCACTATGACCAATTTGTTTGAGTTTTTAAGAGTCAAAAAATACTGCAATTGTCATATTTTCAGAAAGGCAGTGTTAGACATCTGCAGCAAGCAAGCATTTACAGAAGCAGAAAGATAGCAGTTAAGTGGTCAGGCAGTCCTCATAACCTTAGAACACGTTGTATAGGTTTATGGATAATTTAGAGACCAGTTTACTCTAGGAATTCAGTTCAGTAGCCCTCTACAGTGATTTGGATCCCCTCCCAGGTCAAATTGACCCCTTCTTCCCCCTCCTGTTGTGTATGTGTTCTCTTTGTTTTCCAGTCTTCTTAGGCAAAGAGATAGACCTGGAAGTAGGTAAAGATCCCCTTAAGTTGCACAACTTTATCATCTGTTACGAGTCTGTATCTATCTCAGCAGATATCCACCTAGCTAGCAGACACCATGAAGGAATCAACTGTGGCCCCACAACTGTTTCAAAATGGCTCACCATGACAGCACCAGGTGATCCTGTGGAACAATTGATCCCTGAACTTGCTGAAAGCTGATATGAACCAGTCTCACCAAGTGAAAGAGAGTTGGCTTGCAAACTACAGCCTCCAGGAGCCAACTCCAAGACTCTCCTGTTGTGACAGGTCCTGAGATCTTAGCACAACCGACACCATAGAACACAGGCCCCAACACCTGCCAAATGGGAACAAAGACCTGGTCCACAGTTTCAGGATCTGGGAAAGTCCCTAAATGTACTAACTTTGCTTTTTGGTTTCTGTACTTTTGCTTCTCACTAACTGTTCTAACTGAACTGTATCAACCAGGATGTGGTTTTTGTGCATGAAAGGCAAAAAATGGTGAGGCTCAGGGCTGCATGATTTGGGCAAGTACTGCAATGCATACTTTTGCTTCGGCTTTAAGAGTATCTGTGTGTGTTCTCTGGTGGACTTATCTCACAATACTGTGGGTCTCCTTTGGACCCCTAGTCCCTACCCCCTCCTCAGCTCACTGGTACAAGCTAGAGTTCATCCTCCTAGACTCAAGTGATCCTCCTGCCTCTGCATGCACGGTGCTGAGGGCACAGGTGCATACACCACTGCAGACAGCTAAATGCCGTGCTTTAAGTAGGAAAAGGAAGCAAATGGTGTGGCCACTCTGGCCAGCCATGGATCAATGGCACACTATCCTTCATCTGCACTCCAGAAAAGCCCGGTTGTAAGTTGCAGCCTGCAGAGCCTCATTTCAGTCACTCTAGCTAGCAGCCATGCAAGGCGTGGATCCCAGGAGCTTTCTTCAGGCTTGGATGAGAACAGAGAGATCTTGATTCCTTTTATCCCTTTTATGCTTGTGGCAGGTTCCCTTTGCTGTTTCTGACTTTCCATATTCATGACATCTTGTTTTTAATCAGGTCAGAGAGTAGGACAATCATATTCCACATTTCCTATATGGTTCTACCTTTTTTTTTCCTTTTCTTTTTTCTTTTTTTTTTTTTTTTTTTTTTTTTTTTTTTTGAGATAGGGTTTCTCTAAGTCACCCTGGATGTCCTGTAACTCACTCTATAGACCAGGCTGTCTTCAAACTCAGAGATCCATTTGCCTCTGCCTCCCAAGTGCTGGAATTAAAGACATGTACCATTACCGCCGGCTTGTTTTATCATCTTTAAAATGTCTAACCTCATCATTTCTAATTTTGTCTTTGTTCTTTTATTACTGCTTGCTTTTTTAAAAGTTTTTTTTTATTTTTACTTACGTGTGTGTGTGTGTGTGTGTGTGTGTGTGTGTGTGTGTGTGTATCCTGATGTCCACAGAAGTCAGAAGAGGGTGTCAGATCCCCTGGAGCTGAAGTTATGGGCAGTTGCAAGTCACCTGATGTGGGTGTTGCAATCTGATCTTGAGTCATCGAGAAGAGCAGCAAGTATTCTTAGCCACTGAGACATCACTCCAGCTTCTACTTTTTTTTTTTTTTTTTTTTTTGATTTTCGAGACAGGGTTTCTCTGTGTAGCTTTGCGCCTTTCCTGGAACTCACTTGGTAGCCCAGGCTGGCCTCGAACTCACAAAGATCCTCCTGGCTCTGCCTCCCGAGTGCTGGGATTAAAGTCGTGTGCCACCACTGCCCAGCTTACTTTTTTTTTTTTTTTTTTTAATGATGCTGAGGATTGAACCTGGGTCCTTGCCTGTGCTATGCAAATGCTCTCCCACTTTGCCACATTCTAGCCCACATTTCTTAGTAGCATACACTCTGCATTTTTATTTCTCTTTGTAATTACTGCAGGTCTTAAAAGCTATAGCTTTCCTTGAGACCCAGCAAAGTGCCATCCTTTGCTTCTTCTAGCAACAGCCATCAACGCCTGCCTCTCCCCCCCATCACTCTGGAGAGGACTTGGTGTTTCTGGTGAGAGTTTTACTGGCAGTTTTAGGATCAAAGCCTGGACTCCAGAACCCAATTAATCTAGACTCAACCACCCATCTTCATAAAGTCAGTTAAAGAGACAGCTATCTGTGAAAAACGGAGAAAGTAGATTCATTCAATAGCCACACTGGGAAGAGGAATGGCTAAAGAGGTTCAGTGGTCTCTACGTCCATCTTTAGTGTCCTCGCATGAAGTGTAGGTCTAAACAGAGAACAGAAGCTATGCATAACTAAGCACAAGGCCTGGTCTACTGTGGCCCTGCCCATCACGGACCCATCATTAACTTGTCCTGTATGGCAGTTAGATCAGTTGTCAGGACGCTGTAAAATAATCTTTCTGGAGACAGGTTCCTCTTCTAGCTAGTGTGTTTCAGCCATTTTCTTCCTCCAGCTTGAAATTCCTGGGGAAATTCCGATTTCTGGGGGACCATCATTTCAGTAGTGTGATAGCCAAAGGGAAGAACACAGTGTCAGTGTCTCCTTCAGAATATCTGCATTTCTGCCAGGATGGTTAAAGGACCACCTCTCTTAGCATCTTGTTTGAGACATTGCAAACAAGGACACCCACACTTATCTTGCAAGACAGTCATTGTGGCCACATAGATGGGTGAATTATTGACTATCTGGGGGACATTCTCTCTAATGATCTACTTGGTTCAACTGCTCAGAGAGAGAAACCGGACTGGTTCTATTAACATGTAGCCAGGCTTCAGGAACACATCATGAGGTGCATCCCACCATAGCTCTTCTTGGTCACTAGGGCTAGCTGGGCTGACCTCTGCTAGCGACATTGAACATAAGACATGCCTTTCTGAATCCAAGGACACTAAGCTTTGTCCTTACTCAGCCTTGTAACTTTAGGTCTGGTACATACCACCACATCAGGTGCAACCAAGCAAGTTCAGATCTAAGCACCCACCCCTGGTGGAGTCCACCAAGACCCCTCTGCCCACCTCTGGGCATGGCTGTCCTAGGAACAGCCTCTGGATCTTCAGCCTGAAGGCAGCCAGAAACCATTTCCTATGAGACATTTATAAGCAGATGTGAAAAATAACAATTATGTGGTTTGGGCAGATTCAAGCTAATAATAGAAAATAATTATAGGTTGTATTACTAAATAATTTCAAGGGAAAATCAAGTCACCTTATTCTCTTGCCAATAAACCACTCAGCTCTGTAGTCTTACCATTTGATGTGAAGTGTATGTATTATTCAAGAATTAAGTTTTAAAGCAGAATTGGCAGGTGTTCACTACCTCTGATAAGATGTGTGGTTCAATATAACCACAAGGGCAACCAGTTTGGAACTGAGAAATTCTGAAGCTGGCAAAATGACTCACTGGATAAAGGCGCTTGCCAAACAAGCCTGGCAACTTGAGTTTGATCCCCAGAACCAACATAAAGGTGGGAGGAGAAAACCAAATCCAAAAAGTTATCTTCTGATCTCCACATGCATACTGTACCCCCCTCAATCCACACATCATACACTCCCCACACAGTAACCAAAGAAAAAATCCTGTTAGCTGCTAAACAAGGCAGACTGTTCTATCAATGCCCCCTTCACAATGCCTTTATTTTGAGCTAAAACAGTATAGTGTGAACTGAGCATGCCCAGAGGCATTCTTGTCCCCCCCAAAAAATATTTTTTGAGACAGGGTTTCATTACGTATCTATGGCTGGCCAGGAATTAACTATATAGACCAGGCTGGCTTTGAGCTTGTTATGGGTCTGAGGTCAATCAGAGTTTCGTCATGAGTAAATTTCAAACAAAGAAGAGGCCTTATTCAGGTACTGGCACCAGATTTGAGATTCCCAGGGTGTATCACTGAATTATATTAGTCAGGGGCTTATAAAGGCAAAATTCACTAGGCTGCATACTTCCTACCTTCGTACAATCAGGGCAAGCACACATCCTGATGTACTTTTTGCCTACAAGTAATCAACCACACTTTCTGTCTACATGCAATCAGGGGCAAGCAAGCTTGTTTACAGAAGCTAACACAGTTTGTTATCTCACATGAACAGTTACATTGAAATTTTACAAAACCAGGCAATAGCAAGAACAGCTCCCAGAATATGGGGAAGTTATCTGTCTTTGGGAAAGCAGAGCTTACAGGTTAGAGGCATTCTGTTTTATAGATCTCTTGGGTGAGTTTTTGTTTTGTTTTTTGTTTTTGTTTTGTTTTGCTTTGCTTCTTTGTTTCATTTTATTTTGTTTTTGAAACAGGGTCTCTCTGTGTAACCCTAGCTGTCCTGGAACTTGCACTGTAGACCAGGCTGGCCTCCAACTCAGACAATGCTCAGGAGTGTACTCCTTTTTTGTTTGTTGCTGTTGTTAAACACATTTTTTAGACTTTATTTTTATTTTATGTGTGTGTGTGTTTCCAGAATGCATGTCTGTGCACCATGTACATGCGATGCCTGAGGCCAGAAGTGTCAGGAGCCATTATCACAAGCTATTGTGGGCCAGGACACAAATACAGCTTACAGCAATTGATAATTCAGATGTCAACCCACCAAAGGAATGATTCTCAGATGGGATATCCTGTCAAACAAGGCTTGCAGGCCACTGACTCTGAATACTGTTGCTTCCATCTGTAATTTCTTGTGCAATAACAGCTATGATATCTCCCCATTACCATGCATTTTCATGAAATATGTATGTAATCTCATGACTGTATCTCAACCTTATGGGCACACATATATCTGTGGATGGTGAGAAAGATGACCTCTCTTTAAGCTGTACAATTTTGAAATATAGAAAATATACTAGGATATGCTTCATAACTAGATCTATTGTTCCACAAAGACCGGAGACCCTTAAAAGTCTTCTTTTGTTCAGACTGACTATACACAGTTAGCTCATTATTACCTCAGAGCAAATTCAAACTAGACAAAAGGCCTTTGTGAATGGATCATAAGTTTAAAACTTTACAATTATGCACAAGGTCAGAGTTGCAGGTGTCCAACCAAGGTTATCTACACAAAGCACCCTAAGAAAAGCATGCCAGTTCTTTGCTTGCCAAGTCTGCTGATAAAGACCTATGTCTCAGAGTTTGTCGCACTGGGCACTGCACCCCTCCCCTCTGGTCCTGAGGCCTTGGAACTTTGTGGTTACCATGGTAAATGGCTCTGCCCTTATCATTTACCCTAGGAATGTGCTTTTGACCAATGAGAGGTAACTCTTGTAATTTTTTCTATTGCTTCAAGCCTCCTAAAGAAAAAGAATTTTTAGGTTAGATGAAGAAGCAGCTAGGAATTAGGATTATAATAGGAACAGAGAATTGGAGCTAAGAAATTATAGACAATTAAGATAAGAGAATTAGAACTAAGACAAAACAATAAAAAGACATGCAAAGAACTGTGTGGAATGATTCTTTCACCCTCAAATCCTTAGGTTTCCCTCGCTTGTTGTAGCGTCTTTTCTGGACCCTGAAAGGGGCCTTAGGGACTGGCACCAAAGGACCCCATTACAGAAGAAGGTGTCTGCTGTTTTACCTTTGTCATAGTAGCTGAGCTCTAAACCGCTAGTGGCTCTGTCACTCAGGCTGCAGCCTGGGGAGAAGTCTATTCCCCCGACAATGGCTCTGTTGCTGCAGCTAAAGGTAGCTTTAACTAAATCTCTATGGTTCTAATAAAACTCAAAGGCTCCGGTGAAAACCTGCGAGCTCAGAGAGTCAGAGTAGCAACTGGCTAACTTTCTCTCTTTGCTGGCATTCCCAGAAACCTCCCTTCTATACCACCCAACTAAAAAAGCCCACGTTAAGCTCCTCCCTGCTACTTCCTGCCAACTAATAACAAAAATAACCTTAAATCTGTATGAATATACAAAAATCCCTTAAACAAACAAGAGTAGAGATATATATACAGAATAACAAAATAAACTTAAATTTGTATGAATGAAACACATTTGTATGAAATGAAACACATCTTTACATAGTCAAACAAATGCAGCATGAACAAATGTAACACATGTTTGCCTCTTTAAACAAATATTTCACAATTCCCTCTTTTAGTGTAAATAAAAAGGTTTTAAATTTAATGTAATAAAACTATATAAAATAAGAACAGTTATCAAGTAACTGTTTACAATGTCTAGTTCATTGCATTTGGCAAATTCAGAGAAATTACTCTATTATCTATCCTATCTTGATGAGTCCAAAGCTCTGTACCTAATTTACCTTCTCTCATAACTAAGGAAAACGGTAACTATAACTAACTAGTGTTCAACTCCATCAAAGACCCCCAAAAGTTTATAATATTACCTGAGTAAACAGGAAGTGCAGAGCAATCAACTTCCAAAACTATAGAAATGACAGAGGGCTGGAGAGATGGCTCAGAGGTTAAGAGCACCAACTGCTCTTCCAGAGGTCCTGAGTTCAATTCCCAGCACCCACATGGTGGCTCACAACCATCTGTAATGAGATATGGTGCCCTCTTCTGTATACATAATAAATAAATCTTAAAAAAGAAAGGAAGGAAGGAAGAAAGAAAGAAATGACAGAGACATCTGCTGTCTGGACAGTCATCTAAGGTTCCTCTGCAACAATGGCACATCCATCTTTAGCCTACAGGCCTAGAGTATTGATAGATTTTTCTATGAAGCAAGAATTTTGAAGAACTCTGTCATGAAAAGCCCTATGTTAACAAAACATTTTAAATGCCATATTCTGTAGGTCTTTGAAGTGTTTGAAGACCATCTGTCTATCCATCTAAAATGTATTCTGTATGACCTTGAAAACATACCTGACAACCACCTGTCTATCCATCTAAAATGTACTTCTGTATGACCTTGAAAACATACCTGACATGACTACAAGTTTGATTGTTAGAGACGACTAACTACTAACCTGCATTTATTATCTTAAAAGGTTTATAATAATAGTTTTCAAGGACTAGAACTTTACCTTACATTTTCAAGTGAACTGCATAGGCACAATACCTTAAACAAGAGTAGAAACATGAGAATTGTGTTGTCAATAAGTTCAAGGGGATTAGAGCTCCAGCCACAATGATTGAGGTGGTTTGCAATGACCGTCTAGGGAAGAAAGTTTGCGTCAAGTGCAACACTGATGACACCATTTGACATCATTAGGGACTTGAAGAAACTGATAGCAGCCCAAACTGGCACCCGTTGGAATAAGATCATTCTTAAAAAGTGGTACACAATTTTTAAGGACCACATGTTTCTGGGAGATTATGGAATCCATGATGGGATGAACCTGGAGCTTTATTATCAATAGACGGGAATTCCTTCTCCTCATCTACCCTGCCTTCCTCTCCCACCCTCGTTTGACACTGGTATAGATGCCCATTTTTAACAATTCACATGAATAAAAACTTCAATGCTGAAAAAAGAGTAGAAACATATATACAGTATGTTGTAACAAAAATAAACTTAAATCTGTATGAATATACAAAAATCCCTTAAAAAAACAAGAGTAGAGACATATATACAATATGTTATAACAAAAATAACATTAAATTTGTATCAATATACAAAAATCCCTTAAACAAGAGTATACACACACATAGTATATAATACACATAGTATATTATAACCAAATAATAACCTTAAATTTGCATCAACATACAAAAATCCATACCAATGTAAAATATTTGAGATTAACAGTTGCTTTTTTTAAGTAGATTCAATAATCTACCCTTTTATCCTATCATTCTTATATTCCCCCTTTTTTTTTTCAGAAAAAAAAAACCTTGAATCTAATCCCCTTTGCTTAGTTTCTATCCTTACCATGACCAATTACAATTTGCAACCAACACCCCTAAATGATAGCAAATGTCCATAACCCACCAAATGGCCAAAAAACCACCCACCCCACCTTTTGGGAATGTGGGCATCACATTCTTAAAACTCCTTCCTATTGTCTGAGGGTGACAGTATCTTTAGGGGAAACCTGAGAAAATTGGAATACTAGTCAAGTCCTGGGAAAACTAGCTATTACATTTATTGTCTAGTTTCTGTATAATGGGAAAAGGCAAAGCTTATCCGAAGTCCTGACTAGAGTAGTTTATAAGGCTGGACCCTCTCAGCTAGCAGCTTTAAAGTTGTCCTGAGCAGTGTGTAGTCCAAAACTGATCTTTGGGTGGTGTTTGTCAGTTTAATGGTATTACCACAATCCAGGTGGAGCTGTGGTTTAGGGGCCCGCCCCATCATCCTTTTAGAGACTTCAAAGGTCACTGTTAGGAATGGTTACAGTTCACTGCAGAAAACTCAAACATTGTAAATATGTCACATGTAGCAGATCTCATAGAGGTTAAAGGACCACAGTCTATTAACTATATCCAAAATGCACAAATTTAATTCCTAGTTACCTGCTTCAAACTCAAGTCCAAAATAATGTACAAGAAGCTAAATGAAGCCTATTTCCAGAATTAGTTAGTATGACCATTAATATCACAACAGGAAGCATATATATATACATATATAATATTCTTATAATTTTAGAGCTAATATTTATTCCTTAGAGATTAGTGGCAATAGAATAGTCCCTAATTTTGGTTTTCTTCTGTCCCATGCCAGGTGGCTTTTCTGACATGAGACAGAGATTTTGGATTTTCTTTTAACAAGTACACTCCAACTCCAAAGTCAACTTTGATTTTTAATTGAATTGGGACCACAAAAAACCAATTGCCTTTTATATTTGTAAAGAGCAACAGAAACAACAATTTGGGAAGACTTGTAAAATTTTATTCTGTTAGAAATGTGCTATACCATTAGGCCAATTTTACTCTTTTTCTTGGGACAATTTTGTCAGGATAATTCGTCCTCCTTCTTCAGATGTCTCATTTGTCCAGTGGTCTTCAGATTCCTTAATTGAATGTTTTCATTTTCCTGGTAAGACAAAAAGAAAACCCTGCCCCAACCCTAGCTTTGGGGAGTTCCTTTTCTGTCAGATTATATCTTTGTCAAGACAAAATGTTTTGTGGCAACAGAAAAAGCATTATCTTTTGCTAATAAAAAAATTTGTCATATCAAATGGAAGGCATTTGTTAGTCTTATAAGTTAGTTTAGAATAACCAATTTGTTTGATGAACTATTGCCTCTCCTAGTCAAGAGATCTCTCATGTTTGAATCTAATCTTTATCAATCTTGATGGTAGACATAGCTTTTCTTCTCCTGGGGAAACAAAAGCAAAACTTCTTCCCCAACATAACACATATGCTGATTTCCATTCTGAGATTAACACATCTTTAAAATATATAGGCCGATTTCATTCAGCAGGTTTTTCTTTTTCTATTTTCCAACATCTCTCTGCAGCCTTTGTTCCTGTTTCAATAGCATTTAGAAAATTTAAAGTTAATAAGGCAGGTTGGGGATTTAGCTCAGTGGTAGAGCACTTGCCTAGCAAGCGCGAGGTCCTGGGTTCGATCCTCAGCTCAAAAAAAAAAAAAAAAAACCTAAAGTTAATAAGGCATTATGTAATCTATATCTGGGGGTCTTTACTACCCCTTTCTGTTTATTAAGCATCTCTTTTAAAGTGTGATTAGATCTTTCTATAATTGCTTGTCTATAGGATTGTGTGGTATACTTGTAATATGCTTTATATTGTATATGCAAAAAAAAACTGTTTTATTTTACCAGAGACATATGCTGGAGTATTATTAGTCTTAATTTATACAGGTATCCCCATAACAGCCATGACTTCTAATATATGTGTAATTACAGAATCACCCTTTTCAGAACTTAAAGCAGTGGCCTATTGAAATCCTGAAAATGTATTTATGATATAGTGCACATATTTTAATTTTCCAAACTCTGCAAAATGAAGCACATCCATTTGCCAAATTTCATTTCTTTGAGTACCTTTTGGGTTAGTTTCTGCAGGTGGTGAGGTTTGAGTATACAAAGAACAAGTAGGATATTTTCTTATAATTACTTTGGCTTGTTGCCAAGTGATAGAATAATCTTTCTTCAAATGTTTCCTATTAACATGGTGTTTCTTATGAAATTCTGAGACTTCCAGCACATTTCCTACCAATATCTGATTGATTTAATCATTACCTTGTACTAGAGGGCCTGGTAGACTTGTATGAGATCTGGTATGTGTTGTATACAAGGGATGATTTCTATTTCTGATTATCTGTTGCAGTTGAATAAATAACAAAGTTAATTCTGAATCATCTGGAATAAATTTAGCAGCTTCAATATGTAAAACAACTCTTTCTGCATATTGAAAGTAACTGTATTAAGAGGTTCTAAAAATTCTATTAATACCATGAGAATAGAATATAATTCTGATTTATGAACTGAATCATAAAAGCTTTGAGCCTTTTATTATATGAAAGAGAATCCAATTATTTCTTTTTATAAACTGAAGTCTCTTGCTGTTAGGACATTTGTTACTAAAATCTCTCCCCCCAAAATAACTGCAAGCTCTTTGACAGTTTTTGTTTTCTGCCTATAAGGAGGCAGTTTCAGCATTAGTAAAAGTTACCACTGTTGTGGAATAATATTTTTGTACACTGTGAAGATGTGTCACCTGGATTGGTTTAATAAAAAGCTGAACAGCCAATAGCTAGGCAGGATTTGGGAGGCAGAGAGGATTCTGGGAAGAAGGGGGAAATGCCAAAAGACACAGAGCAATCAGGATGGACAGTATGGAGATGGGTTAATAAAGCCATGAGACAAAAAGTAGATTAATGTAAATTGGTTAATTTAAGTTATAAGAGCTAGTTAGAAACAAACCTAAGCTATTGACTGAGCTTTCTAATTGATAATAAGTCTCCATGTCATGATGGGAGCTGGCTGGTGGGATAGAGAAAGACTTGATACATACCACAATTTCTACTGGGTCTATTCCTGTTAACTGATAAAGTCTCAATTTTCCTTTCAGAATCAATTCAGAAAGCTTTTCTACATAGGTCTTTAATTTTTTCCTCTGTTTGTGTGGTAAAAATATCCATTCTAAGGTATTATCTTTGCTCTGCATAAGAATTCCTGTAGGAAAATGATTAGAAGACAAAAATAACTAAAAAACAATCAAGCTTTGGGTCCAAGTGATCCACATGTACTTCCTGTAATTTCTTTTCTCCTAGAGCCAATTCTCTCTCAGCCTCAGCTGATAAATTTCTTGTACTATTTAAATCCTTATCACCTTGTAGGGTTTTAAATAAATTACTTAATTCTTAGGTTTTTAATCCAATTGTAGGCTATAGCCAGTTAATATCTCCCAGCAAGTTTTGAAAATCATAAAGAGTTCATAATTGATCTCTCCTGGTTTTACTTTCTGTAGTTGAATTTTCTGTAAACCTATTTTATATCCTAAATAATCAATAGAATCTCCTCTTTGTGTTTTTTCAGGAGCAATTTGTAATCCCCAACAAGGCAAAATTCTCTTTACTTCATCAAACATTTTTTTCTAATGTATCTGTGTCTGAATAAGCCAATAAGATATCATTTATATAATGGTAAATTAGATTGATAAAACTGTTTATGAATTAGTTCTAGTGGCTGTCATACAAAATATTGGCTTAAGGTGGGGGTTGTTTAATTCTTTGTGGAAGAATCTTCCAATGGTATCTTTTAATAGGTTGGGAATTATTATAATTAGGCACTTTGAAGGCACATTTTCCTCTATCCTGTTCTTGTAAAAGTATAGTAAAAAAGCAGTCTTTTAAATCAATCACTATAATAGACCATCCCTTAGGTAATAAAGAAACCAAGGAAATTCCAGGCTATAAGGAGTCCATTGGCTGACTCACCTTATTTATGTCTCTTAAATCTGTTAACATTCTCCATTTTCCAGATTTATTTTAATGAAAAATATAGGAGAATTCCAAGGATTAGCTGATTTTTCAATATGTTGAGCATTTAACTGTTGCTGTAATAGCTGTTCTAGTGCCTGTGGTTTTTCTGATGCCAAAAACCATTGTTCCATCCACACAAGTTGCCAACTAACCATTTTAAAGGTAGGGCTGTTGGTACCTTTGAAAGACCAACAGCTGTTATTCCATGCTTATGTCCAACTTGAACAGTATGTGACCATCCTTGATATACATTTTTTTTAAGGTTTCACAAAGAGGTTTTTTTTGTTTGTTTTGTTTTAGTTTGGTTTGGTTTTGGTTTTTTTCAGACAGGATTTTTCTGTGTAGCTTTGCACCTTTCCTGTAACTCAGTTTGTAGACCAGGCTGGCCTCAAACTCTCAGAGAGCTGCCTGCCTCTGCCTCCCAAGTGCTGGGATTAAAGACGTGCACCACCACTGCCATGATGTACATTTTAATATTTCTCTCAAAAGCATTCCTTATTTATAGTTTGTTTCTGAAATTGGGGGAATGTTAATCTGTGTTTTCCATTGTTGCAACAAATCATGTCTCTATAAATCCACTGCTATGTTAAACACATTAGGTTTTAATTTTCCTATCTGTCCTTCTGGCCTTATTCACTTGACCAATCCTGCACTTTGTTTGGAAATAAAGTTCCAATCCCTAGAAGTTGAACATTTACCTACTGAAGAGGCCAACCTGGATACCAAGATTTTGGTGAAATTGTTGTTACATCTGTACCTGTGTCTATCAAACTCTCATTTTCTATGCCATTTATTCATACTTTTAGCTTTGGTCTTTGATCATTTATAGAAGTTTGCCAAAATACTTGCTTTATGTTTTTTCCTGAAAATCTTGTTTTATCTACTGATGCTGTTCTAGCATCCAGAGCATTGTGGTTTTTAATAACAGGCATTAAATCTTTTAATTGCTCTGTGGATTTCCCCAATGCTGTTGGGGAATGATTGAACTCAATTTGATATTGAAACCTACAGGAGGCCCCTTAGGGAGTTTTGCAATGGCAAAGAGTTACCTTGCCTGTTCTTTGTTGATCTGTGTTCATTAGTCCAGTGCTAGCCTTTTCCATACCTTCTGCTTATTCCAGAAGGTTGGGGCCTTCTGTTTGGATTATTTCTAGAATAAACATTGTTTCTAGAAGCACCTTGCCTATAGTCCCTTTTCAG
Source organism: Onychomys torridus (assembly GCF_903995425.1). NCBI lineage: Eukaryota > Metazoa > Chordata > Mammalia > Rodentia > Cricetidae > Onychomys > Onychomys torridus. Next base: position 27,466,006 of record NC_050452.1, read on the forward strand.
ATGACCTTGCCTACCACAATTAAAACACCTAACATTTTTATTTTTCTTGATTTTAGAAAGCAGTGCTCCTATCCAAGTATCATTAGAAGTGTGGGCCCAATATCAACTGTATTTCAGATCCATTCTTCTATGAGTGCTAACCTTGCCTTAAAGGCCTAATCACACTTTTACATTCTGAATTAGCATTTTCAAAAGCATTCAATTAATATTTGTCTAACTTCTGTATCTGATATCATTCTATTAACAGCTGAAAACAATCTTTGTAAAAAATCAGGGATGTCTTCTTTGGCCTCATATAATTTTAGTAAATAACTCAGTCTTCTTTCCTGATTCTTCAAAACTGTCCCAAGCATCCAACACTGCTATACAGCATAGAACCAAGTTGTTATCATCAATATAGACTGTCTTTGCAAATGAGAAAACTGGCCTGCTGTGGATGATTGATTGATAAATAAAATGCTGATTGGCCAGTAGCCAGGCACGAAGTATAGGCGGAACAAAGAGAGAGGAGAAGTCTGGGAAGTGGAAGGCTGAGGAAGAAGATGCCAGCCTGCCATCCAGGGAGCAGCATGTAAAGGCAGTAGGTAAAGCAGTGAACACATGGCAACATATAGATTAACAGAAATGGGCTGAGTTTAAGTGTAAGAGCTAGATAATGGTAGGCCTGAGCTAATGGCCAAGCAGTTTAATTAATATGAGCTTCTGGTGATTATTTTATTTTCTTTTATTTTTTTCTTTTATTTTTTTGAGCTGAGGATTGAACCCAGGGCCTTGTGCTTGCTAGGCAAGCACTCTACCTGAGCTAAATCCCCAACCCAAGTGATTATTTTATAACCGGTTGTGGGGTCCATGGGGCTGGGTAGGACTGGAGAAAACTCCAGCTACACTGGCCCTCACTGAGTAGCTGGTCTTGGGAAATTTCATTACCTCTAGCCCTATTTTGTTGTTCTATTACCTCTTTCTCGTCCTCTCCCAACAATGTTTTCCATTGTAACTGAGGACCAACTTCCAATATTGCTGGAGCCAAATGCTTCCAGTCTTGTGGAATAATTCTATTCCTAGTTGCTCACAAAGGTAACATCTGCTTCACAAAGGGTGAATGCATACCTTATGAAATGACTGCTTCCTTAAATCTTCTCAAATCTAACATTTCTACAGGATTCCAGTAAACTTCTGAATAGCCTTGGGGGTGCCTATGATCTGGTGGTTATTCTTATATGGTAACTGGATAAATTAAGATTGGTTTTCTAATAACCTTAGGTTGCTCCTCTTCAGTTTTATAATGCAGTGGTGCAGTAAGTTCTGCTCTAAATTCCTCTGTATGTGAATATTTTTATTACTTTCATTAGTACCTCTTTCTAAGGTTTTTATCTTATCAGTAGTCTCTCTAAAGCTTGAATCTTATCAAATTATCATATTTGGCACAGTTATCAAAACACTTTTTTAAGGAGAAAATATTAATTACCAAACTGATAGTAATTTCAATTGACATTATGTCAATCTCAACTAGGTCATTTATCCCCTCATTTACATTTCCATCAAACTATCCATAGTAGCATTTTACAGGTTGCTAGCACCCTACATTGTGATGTTTCCCATTCTTAACGTGGGAAAGATCTCTCCTGAAGGATTTCTCAGGCATCTCACCAATCTGCTAGCTTCTCCTGTCTCCTGCGTTGGTGGAAGAGTCAAGCCCCTCCCACACTTTCCAAACGCAAGGCTACTTTTCGGAGTCCTGGCAAGCAGCAGCCAGCTGCTGTGAATGCTTGTGCAGAGAGGCCCACAGGGCAACTGTAACAGAGCCGGCTGGTGTGACCCATGTGTGGACATGCCACTCGCTGCAGGACCAAAATGCTGCTGTTTTGCCTTCGTCACAGTGGCTGAGTCTTAAACTGCTGTGGTTTATAAACCACAGAGGTTTTTTTTGTTTTGGGCTTTTTTTTTTTTTTAACTGAGGATCGAACCCAGGGCCTTGCACTTGCTAGGCAAGTGCTCTACCACTGAGCTAAATCCCCAGCCCCCAACAGAGGTTTCTTAGTGAGAACTACTCAGGGTCAGAAAATCTGAGCTTGCTTTTCCCAGCAGGGCTGCATAAGGGGATGAATTGACCACAAGCCAGCGTGGCTACCAGGTGTTTGGAAGTGTCTACACTTGGCTGTGTGGTGTGCTTTGATCTAGCAAGGGGGAGGTCTTTTGTTCTGCCCTTTGGCATTGTTATAAAAAGCCTGTTTGAATAAACAGAAAAGGCGTTGGGTATTGATCCAGGTCCTCCTGAAGCTATCCTGTGTTTCTCCTCTTTGCTATCTTTCTATGTAATATTTTCTTATCCCTCTCTCCTCCTCATAGGAACCCTTGAAAAGGTGGGAGCTGGCCTCCCGCAAACTACTAGTGGCTCTGCCACTCAGGCTGCAGCCTGGGGGGAATTCTGTTTCCCCAGACAATGGCTCTGTTGCTGCAGCTAAAGGGACTTCTAGTTAAATCTCTATTGTTCTAATAAAACTCAAAGGCTAGGGTGAAAACCTGTGAGCTCAGAGAGTTAGAGTAGCAAACGGCTAACTTTCTCTCTTTCACACAGTCCCAACTTAAAAAACTCAGGCTACACTCCTCCCTGCTACTTCCTGTCAACTAGCTGCTCACTCTGCCTCTCTGAGCCAGGTTAATTTAAATTATTGCAAGTGCAACACATCTTTACATAGTTAAACTAATGCAGCATAAACAAATGTAACACATCTTTGCCTAGTTAAACAAATATTTCACAACAACCATCAGATCCCCTGGGACTGGAGTTAACAGTTGTGAGCTGCCATGAGGGTAACTGGAAACTGAACCCAGGTCCTCTGAAAGAGCAACCAGTGCTCTTAACTGCTGAGCCATCTCTCCAGCCCCTTACTTTTTTTTTTCTGAAACAGAGTTTCTCTGTGTAACAGTCCTCGCTGTCCTGGACCTAGATTTGTAGACAAGGCTGGCCTGGAACTCACAGAGATCCACCTGCTTCTGTCTCTAGAGTGCTGGGATTAAAGATGTGTGCCACCACCACCCAACAACCTTACACCTTTTTTGGAATATATTTTTATGTGCTCTTTGAGAATTCCATACATGTATACAATGTGTTTCACTTTATCCATTCCCCATTCTCCTCCTCCTCCAACTTCCCCTGAATCCCTTAGCCACATGCTCCTTGGCTGAGCATGCTCAGGGATGTGCTTCTTAACCTGAGTATGCTTAGGAGTAGTCCAACCACCATATGAGTATGTCCAGACTCCCTAAATAAAATCCCATGTTTCTTTGCTAAGGAAGAGCATTGCTTTGGAAATGACCCGGGCTCTCCTTGTCTGCTGCTGCAGGTGTTAATCCTTCCCTGCTCTTTCATATTGTGACTGTGTTTATTTTGGCTCTGCACTCACTAAGATACAAACCCATCCTCATCATCTAGCTGTGTTCCAAAGGTGGCTGAGGTTGTACCTCACACTGTAGGCTGAACTTGGGCATGTGTAAGAGTCACCCAAGTGGTACTGGTTTTGAAAGCATGAAGGGGTCATGAAAAGCAACTGAGTTTTGGCACAGGAGGAGGCCATTGAAGATGGTATGGGCTCAGTAGCGGTTGAAGCCAAAGGATTAAAGGATTCATAGAGAGAAGCTGAGCCTTGGTACTATGAAGAGAGCCCAGGAGAGGCTATTAGTGAAAGTGCAGCCCAGTTGCAGCAGAAGACCCCAGGATTTTAGAGATGCCAGCACCATGGGATGACCACCAAGAACAGCAGCAGCCATGGAGTGAAGCTAGCTAGCCTGAGCCTGGAAGATAATCTGAGTGTGTTGCAGAGGTAGAAGCTAGAGAAGTGACTCTGGCCCTTCGGAAGAACCCAGAAGATGCCAGTGAATCCCAGACACTGGACATTGAGTAATTTATACGGTTGGAGTTTAGTTTTACTTTGATATGACTGTGACTGTGACTGTGCCCTGGTTTTTCCCTCTTGAAATAAAGTATGTAGCTTATTTTTTATTTTATAGGAGCCCACAGTTGAGAGACAATTCTAAATAAAAGACTTTGGATTTTGTTTGTTTTGAAACAGGGTTTCTCTGTGTCCTGGCTGTCCTGAAACTCGTTCTGTAGACCAGGCTGGCCTTGAACTCACAGAGATTCACTGCATCTGCCTCCCAAGTGCTGGGATTAAAGGCATGCACCACCACCACCCGGCTAGAGACTGTATTTTTTAATTAGTTAATTTATTTCATGTAAATGAGTGCTCTCTCTGCATGTACACCTTTATGCATGAAGAGGGTATCAGGCCCCACTATAGGTGGTTGTGAGCCACCATGTGGTTGCTGGGAATTGAACTCAGGACCTCTGGAACTTGAGCAGCCAATGCTCTTAACTTCTGAACCATCTCTCTAGCCTGAAACTATATTTTTACAGTGTTTGAATTTGTAAGACTGTGGGATTTTTTTATTTTTGTATGAATTGATGTTTTTCCTGAATGTTTGTCTGTGTAAGGGTGTTGGATCCCCTGGAGCTGGAGTTACAGGTGTGAGCTGCCATGTGGTGCTGGGACTTGAACCCGGGTCCTCTGGAAGACTGGCCAGAGCTCTTAACTGTGGAGCCGTCTTTCTAGGCCCAACGCTGAGACTTTTTAAGTTTGTAAAAGAAAAAAAGAATTTTTTTTTTTGAGACAATGTTTCTCTGTGTAGCCCTGGCTGTCCTAGAACTTGCTCTGTGGGCCAGACTGGCCTCGAACTCACAGAGAGGCATGCACCACCACTGCCCTTGCAAAACGTTTTATATTGTGATGTTTATATTAATGTGTGATCTTGGGGATGAACAAGAAAGGAAAAGTTGTGGGTTACGATGATGTGTTTGTGTGTTAAGCTGACAAGGGGTCAATTGTACTGTAATTTTATGTTAGCTTTACACAAGCTAAAGTCATCTGAGACAATGGAACCTTAAATAAAAAAAATGCCTCCATAAGAGCTGGCTGTAGGCAAGCCTCTAGGGGTTTTTTAAACTAGTTATTAATGAGGCCCAACCCATTGTGTTTGGTCCCCCAGGCTAGGTTTTATAGAAAGCAGGCTAAGCAAGCCTTGAGGAGCGAGTCAATAAGCAGCATTCCTCCATGGCCTCTGCATAGGCTCTTGCCTCCAGGTTCCTGTCTTGCTTCAGTTCCTGCCTCCATTGCTTTTGATGACGGACTGTGGCATGAAAGTATGAGCTAAATAAACCCTTTCCTCACCAAGTTGCTTTTGGTCATTGTGTTTCATCACAGCAATAGTAACCCTAAGATACTCGAAGACTCTAAACTATGCACACAACTCTTCCCTAGATTTGCCTTGGTAGCATACCTGTAAGCACAGGTAAAGTGTTTTCCAGAAAATGCTGACCTGATTAGGGGTCATGAGATGATATATTATGTCCCCCAATATATTGTGCATCCTAATAAACTTACCTGGGGTCAGAGGACAGAACAGCCACTAGATAGACATAGAGGCCAGAAAATGGTGGCACAGACGCCTTTAGTCCTATCTCTGCGAGTTCAAAGCCACATTGGAAACAGCCAGGCATGGTGACTCACGCCTTTAATCCCAGGAAGTGATGGCAGAAAGCAGAAAGGTATATAAGGTACGAAAACCAGGAACTAGAGCTGGTTAAGCTTTTAGGCTTTTAGCAGCAGTTCAGCTGAGATCCATTTGGATGAGGACACAGAGATTTCCAGTCTGAGGAAACAGGATCAGCTGAGGAATTGGCAAGATGGGGTAGCTGTGGCTTGTTCTGTCTCTCTGATCTTTCAGGATTCACCCCAAAACCCGGGTTTGTTTTTATTAATAAGACCTTTTAAGATCCGTGCTACAGGGTCATAAGAACTTTGGTCACTCTCTCTGGAGTGCCGTGTGACATAATTCCTGGAAAGACATGAATAAACATCTACTCACTACAATGACAGACCAAAAGTAAGGACACTACTGAAGTACAACTTGGTGAACCTGTGAGTTTTAATGAAGTTACTTACAGGGAAAGAAATAACTCAAAGGCATCGAAATTACTAAAGCCTGAGCTGTGCTCACAAACTGGTCCCAGAGGAGTATTGAAACAGAAGTCTTCATGGACTCTTGGACTTGCAGGGCTGGTGAGTTCCCATTTCCTGGTAAGTGTGTGTTAATTTAACAGTTCTTGGATTGAACTCACTATCTCACACATGCTAAACAAGTGATCTACCACTGAGCCACATCCCTAACTTCATTTTTATTTTTTTTTTAAAAAAGGATTTACTTTATTTCAGTTTTTAATTATGTGTGTGCCTAACTGTGGGTCTATGCATGTGCGAGAGAAGACCAGGAGAGGTCATCAGGTCCTCTGGAGCTGGGGTTACGGGAGCTTGTGGGCTCGGTGACCAAGCTTAAGACTGACGCAAGAGCAGCAAGTGTTCTTGATGATAAACCGTCTCTCTGGCTCTCGATTTTCATTCTTGACACTGGAAGACCACACGCATTTCCCTTCCAAGTTTTCCCCCAGATTCCTTACTTTCAGATGATCCTAACCCACATCTCGCCTTCCCCCAAATGGCATATGGATGTTTTGTGTAGATTATCACAAAATGGCATCACACAGAATTTTCCCCATAGGTTTTCAATGCTTACAGGGAAGAGGACACACCTTCCAGGAATGGACTTTGCTGAAGTTCAAGAACCTTGTTCTAATCCCCTAGTGAGAGAATCTCCAGGTTGTTAAGGCTGAGGTGCTAGGTTAGGAGGTACCCAGCCTCTGTGGGAAGCAAAATTAAAGCTGGTGAAGCACCTTGCCAAGAGCAGAATTTAAAAAAAAAAAAAAAAAAAAAAAGATAGCATCCAATATGGTACAGATCTCTGTCATAACTGGTCACTAGTTCCAGCCATAGTGCTGGAGGCAGCTTCAGAGATCAGCTCAAAGGCCCTGGGATGGAGCCCATCCATCTGGGAGTTAGGGTCAGCAGCTGGCCTACAATGTCTGACACAGGTGTGATGTGACATCAGGGGTCTTGGAAGAGTCCCAGCCAAAGATGCCACTCATAAAGCAGATCTTGCAGGTCTCTGGGGTCATATCAAACCTGTAAATCAGTATGTAAACTCTAGAACCTGCAAGGCCAGTTTGTGATAAGGTGTACTGACTAGCTTAATGTCAACTTGACACAAACTAAAGTCATTTTGGAAGAGGGAACCTCAGTTGAGAAAGTGCTCCCACTAGGTTATGCCATAGGTAAGCCTGTGGGTGCATTTTCTTGATTGATGCAGAAGGGCACAGCGCAGTGTGGGGGCGCCACACTGGGCTGGTGGTCCTGGGTGCTATAAGAAGTCAGGCTGCACAAGCCATGAGGAGCAAGCCACTAAGCAGCACTCCTCCAAGGCTTCTGCATCAGCTCCTGCCTCCATGTTCCTGCCCTGACTTCCCTGGATGATAGACTACAGGTGTATGATGAAATTACCCTTTCCTTCCCCAAGTTGCTTTTGGTCATGATGTTTTATCACAGCAATAGAAACCCTAACTAAAACACAAGGTAGCAGCCCCAAGGGCACTGCTGGGATGGTATCTGTGCAGGTTGATACATTCCCCTGTTCTATACCATTATCTCAAGCTGGAATAGAACCCAGGAACTTGAGAAGCAGAGGCATCTCTATGAGTTTGAGGTCTACATACACAGTGAGTTCCAGGCCAGCCAGGAATACATTGTTTGTGTATGTGTTTGTGTTTGTGTTGGGGGGGGGGGGGGAGGGAGGGGAGGGAGAAAGAGACAGAGAGAAGTTCCTTCAGTTCCTTCCTTGGCAGCTTTTGCAATGGATGCCAAACTCTTGGAATGAACAACATTGGGATACCCTGCTTATGCCCTGGGAATGTTCTCCAGAACAATCATAGAAAAGATAATAACATAAAGCTGTTTAAAAGATACGCCATATAAAAACCGACATATGGACCAATGGAATAGAATTGAAGACCCTGACATTAATCCATACACATATGAACACCTGATTTTTGACAAAGAAGCCAAAACTATACAATGGGAAAAAGAAAGTATCTTCAGCAAATGGAGCTAGCATAACTGGATGTCAACATGTAAAAGATTACAAATAGATCCATATCTGTCACCATGCACAAAACTCAAGTCCAAGTGGATCAAAGACCTCAACATAAATCCTGTTACACTAAACTTGAAAAATGAGAAAGTAGGAAGTACTCTTGAACACTGGCACAGGAGACCACTTCCTAAATATAACACCATCAGCACAGACACTGAGAGCAACAATCAATAAATGGGACCTCTTGAAACTGAGAAGCTTTTGTAGGGCAAAAGACACAGTCAATAAGAGGACAAAAAACAAAACAGCCTACAAAATGGAAAGAGATCTTCACCAACCCCACATCTGACAGAGAACTGATCTCCAAAGTATATAAAAAACTCAAGAAACTAGACATCAAAATACTGAACAATCCAATTTTAAAAAATGGGCTATAGAGCTAAACAGAGAATTCTCAAAAGGAGAATCTCAAATGGCTGAAAGACATTTAAGAAAATTCTCAACATCCTTAGTTATAAGAGAAATGTAAATCAAAATGACTCTGAGATACCACCTTACACCTGTCAGAATGGCTATGATCAAAAACATTAATGATGGGCTAGAGAGATGGTTTAGCAGTTAAGAGCATTGAATGCTCTTCCAGCGGTCCTGAGTTCAAGTCCCAACAACCACATGGTGGCTCACAACCACCTGTAATGAGATCTGGTGCCCTCTTCTGACCTGCAGGGACACATGCAGGCATAACACTATATACACAATAAATAAATAAATTTAAAAACAAAAACAAAAACAAAAAACACTAATGACAGTCTATGTTGGAGAGGGTGCAGAGCAAGGGGAACATTCCTCCACTGTTGGTGGGAGTGCAAACTTGTACAACCACTGTGGAAATCAGTATGGCGGTTTCTCAGGAAATTGGGTATCGATCTACTTCAAGACTCAGCCATACCACTCTTGGGCATATACCCAAGGAATGCTCAATCATACCACAAAGATACATGCTCAACTATGTTCATAGCAGCATTATTCATAATAGCCAGGACCTGGAAACAACCTAGATGCCCGTCAACTGAAGAATGGATTAAGAAAATTTGGTAAATATACACAATGGAGTACTACTCAGAAGAGAAAAACAATGACATCATGCAATTTGCAGCCAAATGGATGGAACTAGAGAAGCTCATCCTGAGTGAGCTAACCCAGACTCAGGAGGACAAACATGGTCTGTACTCACACATAAATGGATACTAGATATAAAGTAAAAAACAAACAGACTGCAACCCACAGATTGTAGGGAGGCTACCTAACAGGGAGGACCCTAGGATGACTGTGGCTTATAGTAAGTTTTGGTTTTGCCCAATCATTGGGCAAGCTTTAGTGATAAGAATTTGTACTGTGGGACTGGAAAGATGGCTCAGAGATTAAGAGCACTGACTGCTCTTCCAGAGGTCCTGAGTTCAATTCCCAGCAACCACATGGTGGCTCATAACCATTTGTAATGAGATCTGGTGCCCTCTTCTGGCCTGCAGTCATATATGCTGTATACATAATAACTAAATCTTAAAAAAGAAAAAAAAAGAATTTGTACCATATCAAGCTGATGAAAGAATATGCTGGCTGTACTTTCAGGAGGTGAGGCTAAAATCTTATTAGAATTATGGATTAGCCTATAGAAAAATGTCTGCTGTAAATCAACCAGTGAAGGGGAAGATGAATAAGAATCTTAGGCCAGGTGGTGGTGGCACACGCCTGTAATCCCAGCACTCGGGAGGCAGAAGCAGGAGGATCTCTGTGAGTTTGAGGCCACCCTGGTCTACAGAGCTAGTCCAGGACAGGCTCCAAAGCTACAGAGAAACCCCGTCTTGAAAAACCAAAAAAAAAAAAAAAAAAAAAAAAAGAATCTCACTTACTATGAGATTTACTAAGTAAAACCTAGCTCTCTGAACAGATGAAGAGATGAAGATAGATTTCTTCTGTATCCCAGAATCTTTTATATATAGATAGATATAGATATATAGATATATAATTCAGCTATTATTTGGCTTAAAAGGGCTTATTGGGAAATGATATCATTTTTACTATTTTCTACAGAGAAAATATTTTCCAGTTTCAAATAACCCTGGATTCTTGAATTATCATCTGCTTTTATTTTCAAGCTATCCGTGTATTATTTCTCCTGCAGTTGTACATAAAATGTTTTTATATTCAAAAAAAGGACAAATACTATAGAATTGTATTACATGAAATATATAGAATAGAAAAAATAAAAAAAAGAAAAGAAATATATAGAATATACAGACTCATAGAAACAGAAAGATTAGATGTTATCTCAAGATGGAGAAGAAAGAAATATAGAGCAACGATTTCCTAAGTACAGAGTTTCTGTTTTGTGTGATGGAAAAGTCCCACAAATGGACAGTAGTATCAGGACATAATATCATGAATGTAATAAATCAATACAATTAATGTAATTAATGAATATCATAAATACAGTTATTAAATGAATACTGTGAATGTAATCAATGAATACCACAAATGTAATTAATATCATGAGTGTAATTAATGAATATCATGAATGTAATTAATATCTTGAATGTAATTTATGCCACTGAATTGTGAACTTAAAAATGATTACAATTGCAAATATTATGTTCATTAAAAAAAAAATAAGGTAGAATGTAATCACCATACATTATATGTGTGTATAAAATTGAAGACAGTGATGTTCTAAAATGGAAAATGGTGATAGTGTCATGGGCTTATGAGGATGCTGGACTAAAGTCTATCAGATTGTGCAAACAGGCAAACTGTACACTATGTGAGTTATTTGTCAATAAAGATTTTATAAAATGTTTAAAAAAGTGTTTGATAACTGTGCCAAATATGATGATTTGATTGATAAGATACAAACCTTAGAAAGCTTTACTATTGATAAGATCCAAGCCTTAGAAGAAGAGCACACAGCTCAGAGGGAAAGGGGGCAAGGAAAGGTCACAGAACCTGGTGTGTGTAGGTAGCTCCTAGGGGGAGGGGAGGAGGTTCCAGAAGGGACTGAGGATCCATGAGGGAGCAGAGGGGGTAAGTGTCTTGGTACAAAGAATTTCAACCCAGGCATCCCCAAGTGTCCTGGGAGACTTGTCAGAAAGAGATGTCCCAAATCACAGAGGAGAGGTGTCCCTTTCCACATAATGGGGCCAGTAGGACGAGAGGAAGTTTCCTGAAACACTGGTGTGGCTTCTACAGTAAAAGAAGACAAAGCAGGGAGCTCTGTGGTGGCACTTACCCAGCAGAAGGGGCGAGGCAAATGGCAAAACAGATAGAAGAGAGAACAGCTGGAGAGGTGCCAAGCGTCTTAGTAAGTAAAATTGCCCATGTGGTAGGGCCCCGAAGTGTTGTGGGATATTTGGTCACACTGTGAATCCCAGGATTGCGTTAATTAAATAAAATCTACCAGGCTGGAGAGATGGCTCAGAGGTTAAGAGCACTGGCTGCTCTTCCAGAGGTCCTGAGTTCAATTCTCAGCAACCACATGGTGGCTCACAACCATCTATAATGAGAGCTGGTGCCTTCTTCTGGTGTACATGCAGGCAGAACACTGTATACATAATAAATAAATAAATCTTAAAAAATAAAAAATAATAATAATAAAATAAAACCTACCTTAGGTCAAGAGGCAGAGCCAGCAACTAGTTGACAGGAAGTAGAAGGGAGGGACTTTGAGTTTGGCAGTCTCTTTGGTTTGGAGTGATGGAATGGAGTTCTCTTTCTAAGATGTCAGCTACCGAGGAAGGTCAGCTAGTTGCTCCTCAATATCTCTGATTAATACAGATAGAATACTGTATATATAATAAATAAATAAATTTTTTTTTTTTTTTTTGGTTTTTCAAGACAGGGTTTCTCTGTTTCTGGAACTTGCTTTGGAGACCAGGATGGCTTCGAACTCACAAAGATCCGCCTGCCTCTGCCTCCCGAGTGCCGGGATTAAAGGCGTGCGCCACCAATGCCCTGCAAAATATCTTTTTTTTTGGATGGAGCTGAGGACCGAACCCAGGGCCTTGCACTTGCTAGGCAGGCGCTCTACCACTGAGCTAAATCCCCAACCCCAAATATTTTTTTAAAAATGCCAAGTGCAGCCGGGCGGTGGTGGCGCACGCCTTTAATCCCAGCACTCGGGAGGCAGAGCCAAGTGGATCTCTGTGAGTTCGAGGCTGGCCTGGGCTACCAAGAGAGTTCTAGGAAAGGCACAAAGCTACACAGAGAAACCCTGTCTCGAAAAACCAAAAGTAAATAAATAAATATAAAAATAAATAAATATAAAAATGCCAAGTGCAAATTCCTTGATTCCTCAGGTACCATAATTTTCCAGGTTTCCTGAACCAAGTTTGGCATAGATAGGCCTTTGATCCTTGGGAGACTCTCATACAAGAGAAACAAAAGGTGTCGGTAAAACAAAGGATGGATTAGGGATAGGTGCTACTCTCTGGAGCCAGGCCAAGAGTAGCTCAGCAAGAATACAGCCACACCAAAGGAAGTATGCCCACATGGTGGGCAGCCCACAAAGGGCACAGGAAGGAAATAGGACACTTACTGAGTAGGTGAGAAGAGATGGATGGTTAGTTAAGGTGGAGGGAAGAAATGGTTGAAGAGGTAGACTCTAGAATCAAATCTGGTGGGTGGCGAAAGCCAGCAGAATCAAATGATCCATACATATACCTTAGGAGGGTCAGATCAGCAGCTTGGTTCAGAGTGGCCATTTCCTTGGAGAGGGAACTCATTAAGCCACTCCCAAGTTTCAGCACCAGATGAATAAGAAAAAAAGAAAAAGGAAGAAAGAAAAAGGAAAGGAAAGGACATGGGTGCCCTTAGGTATGATGGAGGAGAAAATTTAGTGTAGATATGTGGGAGAGCATAGTCAGAGGCGGGGATATCTTGGAGAGTCCAGAGTGGATATGGCCAGACTGAGCTGGACCATGTGGGAGACAGAAAGGGGAAGGGAGAGGGGGAAGAGGAGAACCAGGTGCAGCAGCCAGGAGGCCAAAGCTACAAAAAGGACAGATAACCAAAAATGTCTGGATTATATAGTGAAGAGTCTCTGAGGGAAGGGCATCCCAGCCCCTGGGCTAGAGAATTCAGGGTAGAGGGCAGGTTATGTGAGCCATGCCCTGTAACAGGTAAGGACTGAGGGATTCTGGGAAAACCTGAAAGCCAGGTCCAGCTTTGATATGTTAAATAGGCACCTCAGCCTTTTGTCCTGAATCTGAAACTTAACAGAAACTATGCAACTTTCTGTTTGATTTTTACGCAGGAAGTCATAGCTCAGTTTGCTTTGACTTTTACAGACAGAAGACTTTGGTCTTGGACTTTTAGGCAGTGTTGGAACCATTTGGGATACTCCTGGAGGTAGATCAAATGCACTGTGAAATGGATGTAAGTCTTCAGGAGCCAAGGGAGAATTCTATGATTTGCATATGAAGTACCCCACCACACCCTAAAGGCTCATGTAATTCAGATCTGGTTCTAGTTCTATGGTTCCAAACCTTTCTAGTGTTTCCGACCCTTTAATACAGTTCCTCAAGTTGGGGTGACTCCCAACCACAAAATTATTTCCATTGCTACTTCATAACTGTAACTTTGAATTGTAATGTAAATATCTGTGTTTTCTGATGGTCTTAGGTGACCCCTGTGAAAGGGTTGTTCCACCCCCCCCCCCCCCCACAAATGGGTCTCAACTCATAGTTTGAGAACCACTTTTCCAGGTGGTGGCACTATTGAGAAATGATTGAATTCTGAGGATGTTAAACATAAACCCTGAATGGGTAATTAGGAGTTTAGTTGAAGGAAGGGGGGCACTCAGGGTATGCTTTTAAAGAACATGCCTTATCCCTGGACCTTTTTTTCCTCTCTTGGTCTCTGTAGGAAATAATTCATTATAATCCATTTTTAGTACCAGGTGCACTTAGAGCTCATCAAAGAATCATATGATGATAAGCTTAGGACACTAGGCCATGTGGGCATGGCAGCTGCAGCCAGTAATACAACCCAGATGCTGCATCCACGTGGAGAGTTTATTATAATAGAGAGATGAAGAGAAAGATAGGAAAGAGAGAGACAGAAAGAGAGAAGAAAGAGAGTTCAAGGTCAAGGGTGTGCACCTTGTGGAAGGAAAAGTGGAACAGAGAGGAAGGGGAGGAGTTTCCTTAGAATGAGGCTTTTACATTAGAATGCAGGGTGGCACCAAGGGGTGGGATTCCTAGCGGTCAGAATATTAACATTCCTCTGTTTTGGTTATTATAAAAAAGGTGAGTTATGGGAGCAAGTCGGGGAACAAGGGCGCTGAATTCTTGAAGCTACTTCAAGCTGATAAGGGGCAAAGTAGGGAGGGGTTAGCTGGGAGTCACACATGGCAGCAGGAGATCTCAGGCATCTGTTCCTTGAGGGAGCCAAGGAGGCAGGTTGCAACAGTGGTTATTCCAGGAGCTTGGGGGGAAATGGCATGCTAAATCAGGAGTACAGAAGCCATGGCATCTGCTATTTCTCTGGAGGTCAGACGGGAACAGTGAATCTGCAAAATATGCTTGAAAAATAGGTGGGGTCAAAAATTGTCTCTGGAGATTGTTAGTTTTCATCAGACCAGATTTCTTGATACAGTGGCAGAACTTTTCCCAGGAACCTGTAGGTATCTATAAGACAGCTGGAATAGATTTTGAACAGGAAATTTATTAATGAACTATCAAGATGCTTGTCATCTTGGGTCATCAAACACTGTCTGATCTGAGAAGGATAAATTTAAGAAGTGAGAAGGGGACCTGTGAGTTTTATATAAAGAACTGAGAAAGCAGCTGAAGCAAAGCCTGGTCATCAAATGGAATCAGAGATCTGAGAAGGCTAAATAATATCTGAGTGTAGATCAAGCATCTTTCAAATTTGTTAAAAATGACAAAAACCAGTCCATGCCCAGTTAGCCATACCCAGATCTCTACATTGTTGGCAGAAGTATCAGAACAGCATCAATCTTCGACCCATCAGGACCATGAGGTGGGAGTTTTTCCCATGGGAGAGGGACATAGGAAAGACTGATCTTAATTTTTCTAAGCAAAAGGGGTGCAATCAATTCCCCAATGTCCTGCTGTTTGTCCACAATTTGGGCCAGGTCCTGGCAGCAGGTGTCACATTTGGGCAACTTGCCTAGAGGTCAGTGTTATCATTGTCCAGATGGAAACATCTTCTTCAGAGAACTTGGGTCACTGTTAGGATCTGGGAATCTCTGTCTGATATAATAAGGGGTTTTTATTGTTGTTGTTGTTTTGTTGTTGTTTTTTCGAGACTGTAGCTTTGGTGCCTGTCCTGGAACTCACTCTGTAGACCAGGCTGGCCTTGAACTCACAGAGATCCACCTGCCTCTGCCTCCGGAGTGCTGGGATTAAAGGCATGCACCACCACCACCTGGCTATAATAAGCTTTCTTGATTAACATTTTAAATGCCATATTCTGCAGATCTCTGAGCATTTGAGGACTGCCTGTCTATTAGGTATGAATGGCTGACTACCAGCTAGTATCCCTAAGTCTCCCATATCTTAGCAGCTTCCATAAGTCTAGGACTTGCTGTCTCCTGAGAAGGCAAAGAAGAGTGACAGGGGAAAGATCCCAAGGCCGAATGAGAACAGGAGAAAAGGGGCTTGTGATTCAGGGTGCAGCCCAACTCTGAGAAAAGTACCCTCGGAGAAAAAGACAAAGACCCTCTTGGTGGACTTTATGACAGGGTTTCCATTCCTAAGCTAGCCCGCCAGCCTGTCCTGAGAACAGGGAGCACAGGACGACATCTTCTCCATAGCTGCTTCAAGCTAAAATAGGGTGTAGGTGGTCAGAACTCTGGCTTAGTTGTAGAGAAAGGAAATAATTATGTTTAGCTGGGCTGGTCCACATCACATAGACAAGAGTGTCTGCTGGCATCCACAGCAGGGAAGGCACTGCAGGCTGTGGTCCAACTGTTGCTTCAAGGTTTCTGCCAGACTGCTGAAACAGAGACTAGAGACAAGAGTTAAAATGTGTGAATTTATTTGGAAACTTTTGGCCTATGGTCTTAATAACTGGGAAGAGCAGGAGTCCCAAGACCAGGAGAAAGAGAGAGGAAAAAAATATACCATCCTTAGGAATAGACAAGTGAGGAAAAAATTAAAGCTTTAGATAAATTAGTATATCAATCAGTACTGAAATCCAAATCATGGAAAAGCAGGTAATGAGTAGCCACGGAAAATCTTAAATCCTGAGATTGTGACCTAAAGTGTATCAGAATTGCATTAATGTTAAGATCTGAAATTTTAAAATCTTAATATAATGATACCACCTGCATGTGGTTCCACTGGTGCCCTGGAGAGGAGTGCATAACACATGAGCAGCTGCAGAGGAATGAACCACAGGCCACAACTGGACTTCTGCCCTCTCAGATGGCTGGAGCCTGAGAGAGGCAGCTGGGGGATGCCAGGCCAAGGCCAGAGGGCTTTTCTTCAGCCTGTAAAACAATGGTGAAACAATGGGCAGTGGGAGGTGATTCCCTAACCTCCTTCCATACCAACGGTCTGAGTGCCAGGTGCCCAGCCCATGCTGCCCTTAGTAAAGATGGCAGTGAGGTCATATGACCTGCCCGTTTTAACCTTAGCCAAGATGGCAGCTAGACCACATGGTTGACCTTATTTAGGATGGTGCCTTGATCATGTGATTGCCCTTATTTAGGGGCAGGGTGGTAGTGGTGCACGCCTTTAATCCCAGCACTCAGGAGGCAGAGCCAAGTGGATTTCTGTGAGTTTGAGGCCAGCCTGGTTCTACAGAGTGAGCTCCAGGGCAGGTATCAAAACTACACAGAGAAACCCTGTCTCGGAAAAACCAAAAAAAAAAAAAAAAAAAAATGGAGCTGCCTGATCACATGATCACTCCTATCAGATATAGCACCTGACCACCTGTTCATGTGAGGTTTTTTCCCCCAACAAATAAACTGAGCAGATAAGGAACAGGTAAATTGAACCATTTAAAATCAGTCAAAAAGAAATCTAGATGGCCATATTAATTATCCCTTTCCATTCCATTCTCTTATGAAAGAGAAGTAGCAGTGCAGCCAGGTGGGAGAGAGGGACCCCCAACCCCCTAGGCTACAGCATGGTGCAAGCAGCTGCAGGGGAATGAACCCAAGCCACGGGCAGTGGTGGGGGCAGGGGGCCGTAGGCGCATTTTTTCCACAATGAGGTATAAGGCTCAGCAGGCTGACCTCCGGTGTCCCAGAGGATGAGCAAGGACCAACAATAATGGTACAAGATAGCCAATGGACCGTCATCACAAAGGTTATAGGCCGTGGACTTGAGAGGGCACAGGCCATCTCTATATGCTGTTGCATAGGGATGGGGGCCAAAGGGCTATGAGCCCAAAAGACACGTGGTACCAGAAAGCAAAAGGAGACGAATCTGACCTCCAGCGTCCCAGAGAGTCAGTGAGGACTAATGAACAGCGCAAGGTAGCCAATGCACCCTTGTAACAAAGGCTATGGGGCTGTGGAATCGAGTGTGTACAAGCTGTTTCCATATGCCGTTGCATAGGGATAGGGGGCCCAGGGGCTTACAGCCCGAAAGACACATGGTACCAGTGAGTAAAACAAGATAAATCCTCACTTGTGGAAAAATAGCCAGAAGGGAAGGGAGGAATCTTACCAATCTGGTAGGGTGAAGAGTGTCCAGTGGTGCTCCAGCCTGAAAAAATGGCAGGTAATACAGGACCCCAGAGTTCCTTAGACTGCTGGCAGGCAGAGAAAGCAATGGGATTGCCTGGTGACATTAGGAGGTGTCATTGAATAATAATTCAATGTTATGAATTATTGTGCAGGAGGACCCCCAAGGGCATCCTGCATGTGCAGGGAAACATGCTAGGCAGATGCAGCAGCGTGCTGGACAGATGCATGCCGTTCGAGCATGGCAGTGGTGGTGGCAGCCAGTAATTCACAACCCAGACACTGCATCCACATGGAAAGTTTATTATAATAGAGAGGTGAAGGAAAGAGATGTTAGGAAAGAGAAAGACAAAGAGAGAGGAGAGAGAGAGAAAGAGAGAGAGAGAGAAAGAGAGAGAGAGAGAGAGAGAGAGAGGGGTTGAGGGTGGGAGGAAAAGCAGAAGAGAGAGAGGAAGGGGGGAGCTTTTCCTTAGAATGAGGCTTTTACATCAGGATGTGGGGCAGCACCAAGGGGTGGGATTTCTAGGGGCGGGTCAGAATATTAACACTTATGTCCTGAATAAATAGAATGGGGATTTGGGAAGGGGGCTATTCTAGACAAATGCAAAGATTGTACTTCTCTCAAGTACCAGCCTATGGGAAAAAGAAGGCAGGAAGTTTTCATGACCAGGGACTTTGAAAATCACTATCTCCTGTCAAATTAGGGTGCCAGCCATTTTTTGCCTTTTTTCTAAACTGATGTCCACCATTTCAGCAGAATCAAAAAATAAAAACTGTTCAGCTTTTTCTAGTCTCTCGAATATATTACAATTAAGGGTCTTGTTTCTCAGTCAAAGCCTCTGGACAGCCATGAGGAGACATTTTGCTTCACCACATATTCCTGGCATGATGCTCTGCCTCACCACACAAGGCCCAGAGGCATAGGAGCCAGGTGCCTATAGACTGAAACTTAAGGTTTTTTTTCCCCTCATTTTGTTACCCAGAGAAAAATAGTTCCAGTGCAGTTTTATCTTCAAATACAAAAAACTCTAGAGCAGCGGTTATCAACCTGTGGGTCACTACCCCTTTGAGGGTCATATGTCAGATATCCTGCATATCAGATATTTACAGTTCATAACAGTATCAAAATTACAGTTGTGGCCAGGCAGTGGTGGCACATGCCATTAATCCCAGCACTCGGGAGGCAGAGACAGGTGGATCTCTGAGTTCGAAGCCAGCCTGGGCTACCGAGTGAGTTCCAAGAAAGGCGCAAAGCTACACAGAGAAATCCTGTCTTGAAAAATTAAAAAAAAAAAAATACAGTTGTGAAGTAGCAACAAAGTAATTGTATGGTTGGGGGTCACCATAACATGAGCAACTGTATTAAAGGGCCACAGCATTAGAAAGGTTGAGAACCACTGATCTAGAGTGAAGGATCCAATCAGATTGTGTAAGGTCTCTAGCGTCAATGTGCAAAAGGTTACTTTATATTGCTGAACAGTCCTGATTAAGTTCAATGGCACTAAAACATGATTGCTTGGTGTGGAGATGAGCAACTAGGAACCAGACAGATCCCTGGTAAGAAGAAAAAACAGGTAAAAGAAGCTCTGAGTAGATCAGTGTATTTTTCACTTACATATTTAAGATGGCTGACTTCCTGGTTCTTCCTCCTTAAGACAAAGACTTGGTGGGCTTTCCCCTGACTTCCACAGAGGGAACCGTTGGTTTAGACTTTCAAATCTCTTACTGGAGAGCTCCTGTGGTGGGAACCAATTGGCTTCCCTGTATTTGGTTCATACAATCTCCTGCCAGAGCCCAAACCAATCAAAGGAGAAAGGGGACTCACCCCATTCCCAAATATAAAGTTCCCTACCCCCTGAGTAGACTCTGGTGCCATCTTCTGGTTCCCTTCCTACTGCAGAGAGCCTTGTCTTTGTGTGGTTTGCCCTGTGTCTGAGTACATGCTTCTGCTTTCAACAAATTTGGTTGAGTGCTGAGACTTTGCTTTTCTTGCCTTTTTAGTCTTTAAATCAACAGAATAAGAATTCATTCCTACAACTCTAGACACCTCACCCTGACAGCATCAGAGAAGAAATCTGTTTCTCTCTGTGGGTTAGTTTTGAATCCATGAGACCATAAAATTGGCCTCTAAGGGGCAATGGTGCGGCAAATATCATAGCACTGAACATAAATGTGACCATAATAGAGAGTCAGGGTGGCTACAGAAGAGAATGTGGAATACCACCTGTGCAAAAATGAACTGTAGGGCTGTGCACTTCTATGCCCAGGGTCACCCATTTCTCCATCATCTCAAGCCAGATAGGCCTAATTCTAAGACTAAAGACTATGGGGACTAGAAAGGGGGTGGTGATGGGGACTGGGTCGGGGGAGAAGGCATGGAACCTGAAGGGACACAGAGCCTTCTCTAGAATTGAAAATGGCCCTAGCTTTCGATCAGCTTGTGGGAAGCAGAAGTTCAGTAAGCTCAGAGTTGAGATGTGAGCACTTTATTTAAAGCTATGTTTCAAATATTCAAAAGTACCTGGATGAGTGGAGTCTGCACCCACACACTGAGGACTAAAGATTTCCTAAGCTCCCAATCCCCTGATCAAATGGGAAGCTCTTCTAAGTCATGCATCTTTCTTCCCAGCTCTGGCAGGTTGTGACTGCAGTTCTCATGCATCTGCCAGCAGGTTCTTCCTGTCCCGAGCCACCATGTGGTTGCTAGGAATTGAACTCAGGACCTCTGGAAGACCAGTCAGTGCTCTTAACCTCTGAGCCATTTCTCCAGCCCACCACCATAAGTACTTTCTTTTCTAACACTGCACTTAATGTTTAAACATTGAAAAATTGAGTTCTGATGGGTGGTGGTGGCACACATCTTTCATACAAGCACTTGGGAGGCAGAGGCAGGCAGATATCAGTGAGTTTGAAGCCAGCCTGGTCTACATAGTAAGTTCCAAGATAGCCAGGGCTATATATAAACCATGTCTCAAAGAATAACAAAACAACTAAAGTTGAGTTCTATAAAATACAAAAGACAGCTGGGCGGTGGTGGCACACGCCTTTAAACCCAGCACTCAGTAGGTAGAGCCAGGTGGATCTCTGTGAGTTCAAGGTCTGGTCTACAGAGCGAGATCCAGGACAGGCATCAAAACTACACAGAGAAACCCTGTCTTGAAAACCCCCCCTCCCCCTGAAAAAACCCACCACAAAAGACTATTTTTACTGTAGAAGTCATTTCCTAATGAATGAAGCCTAATTTTATTTTTAATTTTAAAAGCAGGTGAGAGGGCTGGAGAGATGGCTCACGGGTTAAGAGCACTTGCTGGTCATGTAGAGGACCCATATTCAGTTCCCAGCATCCATTTTCTTGGCTTACAACTATCTGACACTGATCTAATGTTCTCTTCTGGCTTCTGCAGGCACCATGCAAACTTCCAATTCAACAAAAAATGGTGAAATGCAGAGAAAGGAATTTAATGTGGCATCCCAGGTCTATTGTCTGGCCACCAACTGCCAAATTCAGTTTAAAATAGAGGAAGAACTAGAGCAGAGGTAAAAGGTATGCTAACTAAACAATCTTAGTCCAGTTGTGGTCTGGTTGATCATATTTTCAGTTGTTTCTGTGAGGTGATTCAAAGTACTCCTTATTGCCTGAGGGGACAAGCTGATTCTCAGGTCGTCATTACCTGTGCTTTAGGGTGCAGCCTACATCACAGATAATTGCCCTCACTTGGGGGCCCTGGAAGGTCAACATTGCTTAGTTTCAGTTCCTTGTTAGAAGGATGTACCACTGCTCCAGGAATCCAATTAGACAACAAGTGTAGCACAGCAGGTGCCTTTTGTAGACTCAATTCAAGGAAGGAGTCAACATTTTTTAGCAAAAGCAGTTGCCAAGTGTTCCTTATGGTATCACCTGCGAGAAAGCCCAGCTGCTCGCAGGCCCCGTCCTACTCTATTGTAAACATCCATTTTTTTTTAATCTTCCATTAGGAAGCTCGTGTCAGAATTCCAGCGCGGCTAATCTGTAAAAATGGAGACTGAAGCAAAGTAGTTCCCGGATGGCAAAAACCGCACCCCCGAGTGACCACCAAGAGATGACGGCCACGGAGCACGGAGGTAGGATCTGCGACCACTACCAGAAGGGATCGGTGGGGGTGGGGGGGAGGCGTGCATTTACAAGCTAGCCACCCAACGCGCGCTGCCCCAGCCCCAACCGCCAAGAAGCATACGGCGTAGGTGTCTAGGCTCTACTGTTAGGTCGGTATCTGCGGCCTAGGCCGGCGGACAATTCAATGAGGAAGCCGCTCTCTACAGCTGTCGACGATTGGTCGAGCCCGCGGACGGTGATTGGCCCGGGACTTCTTCCGCTCGGGCGGTCCGGGGACACGATTGGTGCAGACGCACAGCCGCTCCGCCTGCCCCCCGCGCGTCGCACGTCACTACCCGGCGTGCCGCGTACCCGCCTCCTCCGCTCGGCCGGCCCAAGATGGCGGTGCAGGAGTCGGCGGCCCAGCTGTCCATGACCCTGAAGGTGCAGGAGTACCCGACCCTCAAGGTGCGTTCTGGGCGCGGCCGGAGCCGCCAGCGCACCTTCGGAGGGGTCGTAGAGGCGCAGGGGCTGGGGCGAGGCCGGAGCCGCTTCTGGAGGGGCTGCACGGCCGGGGGCGGGGTCGGGGGCGGTGGGGCTGGGGCTCTTCAGGGCGGCAGGCATGGGCCGGGGCCTCTCGGTGGGGCCCCCGGGAGCTCTCGGCGTGCTGGGTCCCGACGGCGCGGGGCGGCGGGGTCTGAGGGCCTCCGAAGTCCGGACGACGGTGCCTGAGCCCCGCCTTCCGCCCATCCCTCAGAGCCTAGAGGCTCCAGGCCGTCCGAGTGCGGGCAGCGAGGCTACGGCCCAGGCTGCGGGCACTGGAGAATTGGGGGCCCTGGTCGCGGGCGTGGGTCGCGGCGGCACCCCGGCGTCCTTCCGGAAGCTCGGCCTGGGGCGTGGCGGGCAAGCCTCTGGCGTTAATTAGGGGGCCAGTGGGGAGCTTTGGCGACCCGGTGGCACCCTGCCCCTCTGGGCGTCCCCATAACTCAAGCGCAGCTCCTGCCCTTGGTTTCCGGGGTGTGACCTTGGGTGGTCGCTGCGCCAGTGCGTTCCTTTAGGACAAATGTTCTTCCCTGACGGCAGACTGGTAGTGGCTCTTGTGTTAGAAGAGGGTTTGATGGTGCCGGATGGACTGCGGTGATGTGCCAGGGAAGAAATCCTCCAGAGAACAAATTCGGTAGTTTTTAAGGAAGGCCGGCTGAGCCTTGGGGTTTTACATTCCTCCTGAGGGCTGGGCAGCTTTTCTTCTGGAGCGCTTGGCACCGTGTCTATCTCTGTGGTGACTGAGCAGTTGCTATGTGGCTTGGTGGTGGGTGGGTAGTTTAGCCAAGATTGAAAAGCACGGGTTCTAAGCGAGGCTGCCTTCTTGTGCTTAGGGAGACCCATGGTGTGTATGGGAGGTACCTGATTGCTGGCGTTCTCTCATCTGATGTAAGCCCTAGGGAGCATTTGTTTCCCCCTAGGGTGAAGTGAGTGATCACATATTACACATGGACGTCTTGGCATTCACTGGAAGTTATCTGCTGTCATTGTCCCTGTGACATCTGACTGCTCTGGTGTAGTTGGTCTTCACAGGAGGGCAGAAGCAAGGCCCTGCTGCTCCTCGTCAGTAGTAGGTGAGCAGCCATATTTAATCGCTGTTTTGTATCCCGTCCTTTATTTGACCAAGGAAGGGAGCAAACAATGCTGGCATCACCAGTCTGTTTGCTACACCTTCAAAATGAAGAGTTTTTGTGGGGAGGTACTCGTGACAAACCTGTGTCTTGTGTGTGCATGCGAGGCAAATGCTCTGTTACTGAGCTATACCCTCAGGCCTTGATTTTTTTTTTTTTTTTTTTTTTGAAACAGGCTTCTGTTGGCTGTGAACTCTCATCTCTTTCTACTTCCTCCTGAGTGCTGGGATTACTGATGTACTACCAGTAATAGTAGTAGCAGTTACCAATAGTTTCTGGCATTGTTGGATTTCTTTTGATTGACAGATGGAAACCCTGCAGCTCATAGTGGTCTATACCTGGGAACTGCTGTCAGTGGACTTGCAACGATTGACTTTGGGGCCTAGTCAGGGCCTCCAGGCCGGTTGCAAGGAGAATGTGGTTTTTTGGTTTGGCTGGTGAATTTGGGACCCACAGACAGGAAAGGTTTCCAGAGCTCCCTCCCTGGCTTACTGAATGCATTAGGCAGTGAAATGGATGGATAGTCAGGAAAGGATTCCTCCAGTCTCCCTGGTGATCATGAATGCACTTTGCATTCCAAAGCTATTGCACAGCTTCTGACTAAAATGATTATGTGGATCTTCCTGCAGGTACAGAGAGGTGGTGGTGTTATTAAACAAGATTGCCCTCTCTTTCTTTTTTGAAGATTGACAGTAAGCAAAGTAGGTAGAAATGCTACTTCTTCCAGGAAAAAGTAGCACTTCCTTCCAAGTCCTTTAGATCCTAGCATATAATTTCTGTTCTGTTGACAATGTGTTTTTGCTTTGTTAATGTTTTTCCTGTAAGTTATTATTGCTTGTTTGTTTGGTTTTGTTCTTTGTCGTTTGAGGTGGACTCTCATATAGTCTTGGCTGGCCTGCAATTCACTGGTTAGCTAAGGATGACCTTGAATTTCTGTTCCTCCTGCCTCCATCTCCTAAGTGCTGGGATTTCAGGCATGTGTTACCACGCCCACTTTATGCAGTGATGGATATCAAATCCAGGACTTTATGCATGATTGGCAAGCACTCTGCCAACTGAGCTACATACTTAGCTTCATTTCCTGTAATTTTTCATGAGTAATTATTGGTGGGTACTGGAAAGCTTTATAACTTTGATTCAGAAGTGTGTGTTGACACAGAATCAATCAGGACACTAGGAGAGATATATTTGTGAACAGTACTTTGGAAGGTCTAGATGCAGGTGTGACATGGTGGATTGGGGTTCACAGGAAGTGAGGACTGGAGTGGAGAGCTGAAAAGCAGTGGGAGCTGGAGTATACTGGACAGACCTTTACATTTTCTTATTCACTGAAAAATTTGAAATTTATATATTTTGGTCATTGACAGATTCTTCACCTGCCAAGCAAGGCCTCCTCAGATGTGCAGCCTTGGGAACTGTAGGTGGGCTTAAGCAATGAACTAAGATGTCTGTTTTGCAGTCTCAGGCACCTGACAAGTACTACTTTTTCTTTTTTTCCTTTCTCTTCATTTTCCTGTGAGGTGCTATTGCTGACATGCCCTGATCCTGGTCGTGGCTCTTTTCTGTTCCTATATTTTCTCCATAGTGGTCGACTGGCATGGACTTCTTTATAGAACCTTTCGGCTTCATTATCTCAGTTTCTGGGGCCAGGAATTTCAGGATGCTTCATAGTTTTCCTAACCTCTGCCTACCAGCTGTAGGAGTAGCCTCAGAACACCTCCAGACATTGCCAGGTTGCCCTGGGCACAGAGTCACCATCATGAGGATCTCTGGACTGAATTTTAGGGGACTTGTTTCTGTGTTCTTCAAAGGCTCTGGAAATGTGGTTCATGAGACATCATCTTATCTTCTGACTGCGATCTTTTCTGTTGAAGTCTGTTCTGATGGTAGTTTGTAAATGACAGCCCTTTGAAGCAAGGGGGAACTGGGATTTGTGGCCCAACATCTTAAGCTTAGATCCCTTGTTTGAATTAATTTTTAAGCTTCTTTAGTTATAGGAGATTTTTTTCTTCCTTCAAATTATTCTACTGAAGACATCATTCCATTAACATTTCTGCTTTCCCCCCCTTCAGATAGCTGTAGCCTAGTGTTGTACCAACCTTCTCTGCTTACTACCCAAATCAGGAAGCAACTGTTCAGTGTCAGGAGCTGAAGACACTGGGATAGCCAGCTCTGGACCCCAACTCCTTCCTACATCTCACCTGGTGTACGTTCCCAGCTCCTGCAGTTCTCTTGAATACACAGACACACATATACACAGCTGCTGATGCTGTTCTATGCTTACAGAAGTCTAAGAGTAGTGTTTTTAGGCATAAACTCATGCATTCTTGCAATTTTTACAGGAATACTTAAAATTTCTGTCTTGCATTTGATAACAGACTGGTGAACCAGTTACTGCCTTGGAAATGCACAGCTTGAATTATCACACAGAATGTGTGATATATGCTCTGTATTGTAACTTCTAGAGCAGTTTTGCAAACTTGATTTTAGATGGATTGGGAGGATCATCAAATATGAGACATGCTGATAACCATAAAGGTTTGACTTGAGACAGGCACACACTGTGCTAGGTAGTAGGTATAGCAGTATCCTACAATAGTCTAGATCTTTTGATATGCAAATTTGAGCCACTTTTCTTAGTGGGCAGGCTATTTAATACTAAGAATACTTGGTCCATTTTTTGCTATTTTTTGGGTACTTAGTAAATTGTGATCTTATTCCTTTATGAACCCAAACCCTGCCAGATCTTCAGCATGCTGTCTGTTCTAGTCTAAAGCAGCCTCCTTTTCATTCTCCATTTAGAACTTGCCATTCATTGATGGGCCCATCTGAATTCCTTTTGTTCTTTAAAAACTGTGCATGGTGCTCCTGTCCTCCCACTTCTCACTCACCTTGTCTTTCATTTGTTGGACATTTGAATGAGTGAAGCAGTTTCAGGTGTGTGTTCCATTGGCGTATCTCTGTCTTTCTGAGGTGGGTGCCTACTGAGATTAGAAAAGTGCAGACTTGAATTCCATGATAGCTTCTGGGTTTTGTCTTGTTTTGTTTAAATTATCTTTTTTAAGAAAATAGTTTATTTAACTTTATTTTATGTGCATTGATATGAAGATATCAGATCACCTGGAACTGGAGTTGGAGACAGCTGTGGGTGCTGGGAATTGAGCTCAGAACCTCTGGAAGGACAGGTGCTGCTCTTAACTGCTGAGCCATCTCTCCAGCCCCTGTTTAAATGATCTTAAACAGATTTTGAATCAGGGAAACAAAATCCTTTGTAGTGGCAAGGGATTGGAGCAGAACATATCCAGGAGGCTGCACTACTATTGGTGCAGCCCAGGCCTTAGAGCCAAGACCTTGGCCCTTGGCTGCTGTAATAGCAGCTGTTGATGGATTTCCTGTTAGGACCCTCAGGCGTTGTGATAAAGCACTCTGCATGTCCTCTTGGAATTCATACCCTGCCAAAGGATGTTTGCTATATTGATCTGTCAAAGATAACCAGGACAGGTAATGTGGCTCAGCAGGTAAACACCTGCTGCCAAACCCAGTGACCTGATTTTGATCCCTGGAATCCATGTAGTAGAAGAAGAAACCTGATCCCCAAAAGTTGTACTGTGAGGGTTGGAGATTTAGCTCAGTGGTAGAAGGCCCTGGGTTTGGCCCTCAGCTTTTAAAAAAAAGCAAAAGTTGTACTGTGACCTCCTAATACACTGTATGGTACTCATGCTCCCATACACGTACACAGACATAAAATATAAGTAAGCTTTTTGTTTTTGTTTGTTTGTTTTGGGGGGTGTTTTGAGACAGGGTTTCTCTGTGGAGTCCTGGCTATCCTGGAACACTCTGTAGACCAGATTGGCCTTGAACTCAGAGATCTGCCTACCTCTGCCTCTTAAGTGCTGGAATTAAAGACTTGTGCCACCACTCCCTGACATTAACTTTTTTTTTTCTATTTTTATTTTTTTATTTATTTTTGTTGTTGTTTTTTCCCTGAGACAGGGTTTCTCTGTACACCTTTGGAACCTGTCCTGGATCTAGCTCTGTAGCCTAGGCTGGCCTTGAACTCACAGAGATCCACCTGCCTCTGCCTCTCAAGTGCTGGGATCAAAGGCTTGCTGCACCACCACCGCTCGACTCTTTCTATTGTTAAAGATACCAGTGAAGCCAAAAGGAAGTTGAGTAGTGGGAGGGGACTGGGCTTCCGTGACTGACAGAAATAATAGCTGGTGCTGTGAAGCTATGTGGACTGTGTAAGGTCTTGGCTGACGTTGCCTCAGAGGCCTGCAGGCAAAGGAAGAAAGGAGCCTGGCCGGCATGTGTAGTCAGTGTGTGTGTCCATCTGTGGAAGTCCCATGACTACCACCAGTCTCATGGGACTGTGTCACAGAGTTCAGGCTCTGCCAGTGGTGGTGTGCGCTGTTGTAGAGTCTTTAGACATGGGAACCATTTGAGAGCTTCCAAAGAATTATTCACTGTAGCAGTAACTAGTAACTATTTGGCAGAATGTGTGAAAGGAGAAAACTGAATTGTTTGTTTGTTTGTTTGTTAAAGACCTGGGCCTGGCTTTGCTTTCCTGACCATGACCCTCTGGTGCTGTTCATTACCTGCCTCTATCCCAGGTTATCCTCCCTCCTGTCCTATCATCCATCCATCCATCAATCTGTCAATTTTGAGGCAGGGTCTCTGTAGTCCTGGCTGTCGTGCAACTTGCTATGTAGACCAGGCTGGCCTCCAGCTCATCTAGCCTCTTCCTCCTGTTCTTTTTTTTTTTTTTTTTTTTTTGCCACAGCTGAGGATTGAACCCAGGGCCTTGAGCTTGCTAGGCAAGCACTCTACCACTGAGCTAAATCCCCAACCCCCCTCCTGTTCTTTTAGATACTCTTTCCTACCCATCTGTCTTCTCAGACCTTTTCCAGCTCAGTTGCCCATGCCTATCATAACAGTTGTGGGTCCCACATGCCCCACTTTAAATCTTTAGGGCATCTACTGGTGTTCCTGCTTTCCTATTGCACTTGCCCAGCTCTCCCCTTGCTGGGTTGGTGTCAGTATGTAGACAACAGCCTTTGCTGCGCTCTCTGCCTTCTCAGCTTTTCTCTTTCATACTGCTTAACCACATGGTTTTCATCATTCCTTTCTGGGCAGTCTGTAGGTTCCTTTCCTGTTTCTTCAATCTCGAATCTTTTTGCTTGCTCTTTGGTGTCACCAGTTAACCCTGAGAGGTGGCCTTAGTGCTTGTATCTCAGGCTTCTGCCTCCAGCTAGGCTTCTTGAGCTCTCACTAATGTAGCCACTACAGAGATCTGCCTGCCTCTGCCTGACTAGTACTGGGATATAAGGCATGCACCACCACCGCCTCGCATAAATAGAGGTTTTGTGGTTGTTTCTTACCATTTTTATTCCCTCCTTCCCTCCCTCCCTCCCTTCCTTCCTTCCTTCCTTTTTTATTCCTTTTTGTTTGTTTTGGTTTTTGGTTTTTTTGGTTTTTGTTTGTTTGTTTTTCTTAAAGCATTTATTTACTTATTATGTATACACATGCCAGAAGAGGGCGCCAGATCTCATTATAGATGGTTGTGACCACCATGTGGTTGCTGGGAATTGAACTCAGGACCTCTGGAAGAGTAGCCAGTGCTCTTAACCTCTGAACCATCTCTCCAGCCCAATTTTTGTTTTTTTTTTGAGATAATCTCTCTATGTAGTTCTGTCTATCCTGGAAGTCACTGTGTAGACCTGCCTTCCTCTACCTCCTTAGTACTGGGATTAAAGGCATGCACCACCATAATAACCAGCTTAATTTTATTGTTAATTATGTTAGGTGTTTGTGTGTCTGCATGTTGGTATGTGCATGTGAGTGCAGGTTCCCTGAGAAGGCCAAAAGTGTCAGATCCCCTAGAGCTGGAGCTACACTTTCCAGCTGCCTAGCATGGGTATTGGAATGAAGCCTCTGGTCCTCTGGAGGGAGCAGCAAGTGCTCTTAATCCCTGAGCCATCTCTAGCCCCCCAATTTTGGTTTCTTTATAGTATTAGTCATAATTCTACAGAATTATCTAAACTTACATCTTTTTTCTTTTCCTTCTCTTTCTGTCAGACATCTCCTTTAGAATATGTTTTGGTCACTGCCATATTCCTAGCATATCCAAGAGTACCTGGCACAGAGTCACTATAAACAGCCATTGGCCAAAAGAATTTCTCCACTGTCTGGTTGGAAAATTCCTTAAAACTTGGTGTCACTTTTATTCACTTCTTTGAATTCCAGAGTGCTTTTCTAGGCAGGCACATACGTCCCTTTGTTTCCTTTTGCATCTGTCCTCTAACCTACTAGTGCTCTGGAATTGCAGCATCGACCTCCTGCCCATAAATCCCAGCCTTCTTACTGATCAGTTTTAGCCTAGAGGTAGCATCTGTGGATTCCTCATTGACTCAGCAGTTGCCTCCACTTCTGAGAGCCCTGGCAGCTCACTGGAGGGTACCTTGCACACAGTGCTCTTTCATGCACTTTGACCTTAAACTCCTATGCTTGTGCCACACCCTATAGGCTATGCTTATGGCTTGGTTTCCATTTGTGACCTGCCTGCTTATGCTTATTGTCTTGTTCTGGTGACTGGAAATAAGGCATCTGTTCCTTATCCTGGCCCATCTTTATCCCTCACAATTAAAAGATGTGCAAATAATGACTGCCTTCTAGTTTTCCAGTGAGCAAAGTGTCACATTCTCTTTGAGCTTATCTTGTTTTTTGCTTCTGCCCACATTGCCCATGGTCATGCTGTAGCCAAGGCCATTGGGCAGCTTTATAGTGCTCAGACCCTGTGACTATATGTCCATCCATACATAGCAACCTGCCAACAGGTATCCTGGTGTTCATTTTGACTTCTTAAAGCTAGTGACTCCTCCATAGCCTTGAGGCACATTCCTGTTTGGCTTTCACAGTAGTCACCTGGCTGTCTTTCCCAGACCCACAACGGACTCATTCTTTATTGAACTATTTGCAGAATACTGGAACAGCACCTAAGCTTGACCCTGGTGGTTGGGATCTTGGTGATCAATCACATGAGTCTTGTGAACTTAAAGGAACCTCTGTCTACACTGCTGATATGCCTAGAACCCTACTCCAGGAGCCTGAAAAGCATGCCCTTGAACTCTGTAAGGTGCTTAGCAAGGCTAAAGCTGAACTTTTTAGTCTCTTTGTTTTCTGAAACAGGATCTTGCAGAACGGATACGGGAGGAACACTTAAGATCCCAACTCCTTAATGAGGAGCTGTTGAAGTTGATAGCTGCTGGGGGAAGTAGAATCATTCTTTGTAGGGTGGCCACTGGTAAGTTCTCATGCTCCATTGTATGGCTCCACACCCATGCACATATGGGCAACACTAATTGGACTTACTGGGTTATAAGGAGAAAATGAAGGAAAAATAATGAAATTGGGAGAGATGTGTTTGGAGGGATTTGAAGTGGGAAATGGAAGGTGAATATGATTATATTTCATATATACATGTAAGGATAATTTTTGGAGTGTGTCAGGCAGGGTCAGAAGCTAAAGGGTGAGTGCATGTGATCTGTCTAAAAATGTCCAATATGAGTAGAATAGAAAGCAGTTGGAGAAAAGGAAGGCACAAAAGCTAGCGAGGTGGACAGCTGTGAAGGACCTTCAGTGGATGCCATGCTGAATTGCTACATTTCATATAGGAAGCTGTTACCTCAGATGTGCAAATGCTCAGTAATATTTCCAGTCTTCACCAGGTGGTGGTGGTGTACACCTTTAATTCCAGCAAAGGCAGGTGGATCTCTGAGTTCAAGGCCAGCCTGGTCTACAGAGCAAGTTCCAGGACAGCTGGGGCTACACAGAGAAACTTTGTCTCTAAAAACAAAAACAAAACCAAAAAAAAGATTTCCACTTCTCCCCTCTCTAGACAGAAGAAATATGTCCTTGATTCATAGCTGGGCAGGACTGTGTGGCAGGTTCTGGCCAGTATGCTGTGACTTGGAATCAAGTCTCATTGCCAGAGCCAGGGCCTCCAATGAAAGGTCTGATTTTCCAAGTCCTACACAAAATTGTCAGGCTTTCCAGACCTTTGTTGCATATGAGAGAAACAACCAGTAGATACAAAGTCAGAAATTAGTACATTAGTGGCTATTGCCCAGACTAGAGGAAATAGAATTATAGAAGTATCTTTTTGAGATTAAGAACATGTTTTAAGAGATTATGATAATGAATGCAGTAATCTGTTAACATGTGAAAAAAACCATATTCTTTAGATGACTGAACTTTGAAGCTTAAATAGTAAATACCTCAGTAAACTTGTTAGAAAAAAACTAAACGAAGGCAAAATAATATGAAGTGGAAGTTAAGTACAACTGTTAAAGTTTAGTGGGGAGCTGGAGAGATGGTTTAACGGATACTTGCTCTTACAGAAGCCTGGATTCAATTCTCAGCACCCACGTGGCAGCTAAAAACCATCTGTCTGTATCTCCAGTTCCAAGAGATCTGATGCTCTCTTCTGACCTCCAAGGGCAAGTACCAGGCACAAATGTGGTATACAGACTTACAGACAGGCAGAACACCCATACACATTTTTCAATTTTTTTTTTTTTTTTAAGTTTAGTGGGCAGCTGGCCATGCAGTAGACACTGAGTGAGCTTAGCAACTGCCCTCTGTACCATCAATGGCCAGTTGCATCATATTCTGAGGAGATGTCTGTCCATGACAACCTACCAGTGGGGAGAGATGGCCAGGGTGAACCTTGGCTGGCAGTGATGTCACTGAAGGAGCTAAGAAAGGCACAGTTGGCAGAAGACAGGCATTAGTGTGAGGGCCTTGCTTTTGGATGTAGATGGTAATGATGCCTGGTACATTTTGTTCATTGCATAGTGTGTTTTACTTAGAACATGGGGAGCACCAAGAAGGGCAGGACCCTACTGACCCCAAGTCCAAGCACTCAGAATGCTGGTGGGTTCTGTTACCTACAGAATGAGCATTAGCTTCACTCACTTGAGGCATGTGCTAGTGCATTTGGGATTGGGTTGGGTCACTGAGCTGTGTCAAGGATGAAGACTTAACCACATGAGACTGGCTGTTGTACCTTTTGGTGTCATGCCATGGCAGTTTTAGCAGAGGGCGCCATGTTGCTTTGTGTACTGTCCATGGGTTGTTTTGCTTGGTTTTTCTCTAGTGGACTGCTGGCATGTGACCAGTGGGTTAATGATGGATATGATGGTGGACCTAGGGAGTAGTGTTGATGCTGATGGCTCTCCTTCCATCTTGGTCTTTGTCAGCCACATCTTATTATAGCTTCCTAGAAGTTGACCAGAAACATGGAATTTATTTTTTAAAGTAGGAGATCTAGACTGTTGTCTTTTGTATTCTCCTTCATATGGCCATATCTGGGGCATAAGCTCTTGGTAGCATAGAGCCTTCATGACTTGGGGCACAGCACTACTCCACAAAGGTTTGAGTGGCTTCTTAGCAAAAACTTAGATACTTATTCTGAGGCCTCTTTTTTGCTTTTTTTAAAGATTTATTTATTTTATGTAAATGTTTGCCTGCATGCATGCATGTCTATGCCTGTGGAGGTTAAAAGTGGGCATGGGAACCCCTGGAACTGGAGTTAGAGATGGTTGTGAGCCACCAAATGGGTGTAGGGAACTGAATTCAGGGTCTCTGAAAGAGTAGTCAGTGTTTTTAACCACTGAGCCATCTTTCTAGCCCCTCTGAGGCTTCTTTTTCTTTCTTTTTTTTTTTTAAATTTTTTATTTTTTACATCCCTGCCCTGTAAGGCTTCTTAATTGTGAACAGTAAATGCCTCGTGCCATCACGAAAATCTTTCCTTTCTATACTGGTGGATAGCTAGAAACACAATAACAAACTAGAGCACCCTTTTGTGTGTGTGTGTGTGGTGGGAGAGGTGTCAGCAAATACTGTCAGAAAACTCATAGCAAGTCTGAGAGAAAGCTTGAGGAAGAGAGGTCCTGCAGTAGATGACACCATGTGGGAAGGTGCTGCATGGCAGGTGGGAGAGCAGGTGTTTCTTTCAGGTCTCAGCAAACATGGGCACCAGACTGAGGTCAGTGATGAGACAAGTATTGTGGGGGAGTCACTGATGGGGAAAGACACACTGAAGGAAACATAACCCAACAACAGCTGACTAGAGAGAGTCTGACTTCAAGAACTGTCCCACAGAGACTAGAGAGATGGCTCAGGAGTTATTACAGAGGACCTGAGTTCAATTTCCAGGGTCCACATGATGGCTGCCAACCCTCAGTAGGCATGCATGTGGTGTGGGTACATATATGCAGGCAAAACACTAATGCACATAAATAAATCTTTTGTTTGGTTGCTTTTCATTTTTTGAAACAGAGTTTCTCTGAGTAGCTCTGGCTGTCCAGGAACTCACTCTGTAGACCAGACTGGCCTCAAACTCACAGATCTGTCTGTCTCTGCCTCCAGAGTGCTGGGATTAAAGGCCTGAACCACTGTCAGTGCCAGGCTGAATAAATAAATCTTTTTAGAATTACCACTGACTCCTGCTGCTGGCAGGACACATGAGTTAAATTCCAGCAACCACATGGTGGCTCACATTGAGAAATATTAAGTAGATCTGTTAAGTAGACATTTTAATATTTAGCACAAGATAAATTGAAAATCAGAGACTTCTAAAAAAAAACAACCCCAGATATAAACTAAGGAGAGGTGATCGGATGCAAAAGAAAGCGTTAAACCTTTTCTTTCTGTAGAGAGCTGGTTGGCGGCACAAACAAAATGTGTGGAAGGGGGAGTGTATCTTTATAGGTTAAAGAGCTGGACAATGGTGGCGCATGCTTTTAATCCCAACACTCAGGAAGCAGAAGCAGGCAAATCTCTGTGAGTTTCAGGTCAGTCTAGTCTACAAAGCAAGTTCCAGACAGCCAGGACTATACAGAGAAACCCTTTCTCAAAACCTTGAAAAGCAGAACAAACAAACAAGGCAATAACTGTAATGACCCTGTAACATGCAAAGACAGTTGTTTAAAAAAAAAAAATTCTTCCTAGTTGTGAAAAGTCCCAGTATAGGATAGCTTTACTGGTGAACTCCAGTAGACATTTTAAAAAGGAATTTATATCAACTCTCTACAAACTCTTCCTTTTTTTTTTTTTGAGCTGTGGGTCGAACCCAGGGCCTTGCGCTTGCTAGGCAAGTGCTCTACCACTGAGCTAAATCCCCAACCCCACAAACTCTTCCAAGAAACAAAGAAGGGCCACTTTTTAACCTCATTTTTTGTGAGCCCAGTATTACCCATAGCAAAAACAGAAAGTAACTTATGAAAGCTATAGTCCAGCGTTTCTTTTTTGTTGTTGTTTTTTAATTTAAATATATATGTTTATTAAAATTTTTTTCATTTTGCATACCATCCCCAGTTTCCCCCTCCTTCCCCTTCTCCCGCCTCCTCACCTCCCTCCCACTCTACCTTCATCCACTCCTCAAAGTGGGTAAAGCCTCCCATGATAGTCAATAAAGTCTGGCATACCAAGTTGAAGGAGAGCCTAGCCCCTCCCCATTGTATCAAGGCTGAGCAAGGTATCCCACCACAGGGAATGGGCTCCAAAAAGCCAGTTCATGCACCTGGGATAAGTCCTGGTCCTGCTGCCAGGGACCCCATAACAGATCAAGCCACACAACTGTCACCCACATTCAGCGGGCCTAGTTCGTAGACCAGCATTTCTTATAAATAACTACATACTAAAACACTCAGCACTATCTAAATCTAAGCTCAGCCAGCAGTCCCAGCACTTGGGAAGTGCAAGCAGGAAAAGCAGGAGATCAAGAAGAGCCTGTAGTCAGTCTGGGCTGATACTCCTCAAACCAATAAAATCACACATACCAAATGAGTTATCCTAGAAATGCAAAGTTAGTTTACCTTGTGGAAATCAGTATAATGGATATATTAATGGAATAAAGGACAGAAGCCACATGATCATCTAAATAAATACAGAAAAAGCACTTGACAAAGTAACATCTTTTCAAGATTAAAAATACCAACTTCCTCAACCCAATAAAAGGTTTTAAAAAACAAAACAAAACCCATACCTAGTGCTGAAAGACTGAAGCGGCCCCTAAGATCAGCAACTAGACAGGACATATATCACTCCTTACCATTTCATGTAACCTTGGCCTGGAAATTGTAGTCAGGGCAGACAGACAAAAAGCCAAGTCTTTCAGACTGGAAAGGAAGAAGTAAGACTATTTGCAGATGACATGATCATGCCAGTCTAAGGAATGCACATCAACACACAACTATTAGACTTAATAAGTTAGTTCATCATTGTTGCAGAATACAAAAGCAGTGTGAGTGGCACTAATCCCAGCCTGGATTAATGTTTTTTTTGTTGACATTATTTATTTTGTGTGTACATGTGTGGACATGAGTAGAGATCAGAACAGCTTTTGAGAGTCAGTTCTCTCCTTTTATAATATAGGTTCCAGGCCTTGAACTCAGATCAGCAGGCTTGGGAGCAAGTCCTTTTGCCCACTGAGCCATCTTCCTGCCCCCTAATGTTTGGTAAGAAGATAGACGACTAAAGAACTCTGCATGTATACCAAAAGAAAATGTGAGGCCATAACAAGTAAGAGGATTTTTGCCAGACCCAGTTCTGCCAGGACCATGCTCTGAGCCTTTCAGCCTTTTTAATTTTATATAGTAAAAATTGTGCAAGCTAAACTGACCAAGACAGATGCTCACAAAATAGGAAAAAACATTTGCAAATCACCTCTCTGATAAGAGCAAGCATTCAAAGTCTATGAAGTCTTAACTGTTGAGTAATAATTTAAATTTTTAAAATGAGCAAACGTAGTGGATAAAGCAGAGTTCTCACTATGCAAACTTGAGGGCCTGAGTTCAGATCCCAGGACTCACATAAGGCCATGATTCCACCTGTAATCCTAGCATGTGGGAGGCTAAGACAGGGTATCCCAAAGCAGCTGGCTGTCTAGACTAGCCAAAGTGACAAGCTCTAGATTGGGCAGGAGACCCTGCCCTGATAAAATAGAGAATGATTAAGGAGACACCATCAATGTCAACCTCTGGCCTGTACACCCACTGGTGCATGTGTATCTACATACTTTCCAAAAACCAAAACAATTTGAAGATTTCCTCCAGAAAAGATTCACATAGCCAGTAAGCACACAGGAAGGTGCTCAGTGTCTGTAGAAATCAAGGAAATGCAAACCAAAGCCACTGGGACATACTACTTCCTTCTGCTAGAATGGCTCCAGGGGTTGGGGTTGTGGGTTGTAAAATGTGGAGAAATCAGAAACCCTCAGATGTTGTTTATGGGAGTGAAAAACAGTGGTGCCACCTTTTTGAAACACCTTAGGCATTAGGTAGTTGCTGTCCATACAAGGCACAAAAGCTTTCACAGCCTTATTCATAATGACTCCAAAGTACATGTGGTCTCTGTGTGTGCATAAGCAGAGTTATTACTAACACAGGATTGCTCGCCATCCAGGAAGAGCAGAGCACTGGTACACACTACATCATGGATCAATCTCAGAAACAGCATTAAGCCAAAAGACATACAAATGTCCCTATAACCTATTGTTCTGTTTGTGTGAAATTTTAAGAACTGACAAAGAGTCATGGCTGGATTCTTGTGTCTTGAGGGATGGCCATGGCGTGGTTGTGAAAACACTCTCTAATAGATGGTGGTAATGGTTTCACAACCTTGTAGTTACTATAAATAAAACCTCTTAAGTGGTACCCTTTAAAGGGAGACTTAAGAGTTTGTGAATTATATAAAAAGCAACCCCTCCCCCTTTTTTGGTAAGGGTTGGCTTGACTGACAACTGAAGGTGGCACCTCATGACCCGATCTGTTGGTCGGCTGGGGTACACAGCTCTGAATACATGAGCAGTTGTTTTCAGGATAGGCCTGTAGAAGACCAGGTCAAGAAGCCAGGCATGGTCTGTGGCTTACACTACATCAGCTCCGCCTGTGGCTCTTGCTCATGCTTGATGTGAGGCCCAGACTGAGGAGTTGCCCATCACATATGTGTATTACATTCTGTCAGGGCAGCTGTGACTTGCACAGCTAGGGAGCACTGGGAGTGTTACATGCTCTGAGTTAAGATGACTCTGGCTGGGCGGTGGGGGCACACCCCTTTGATCCCAGCACTCGGGAGGCAGAGGCAGGCGGATCTCTATGAGTTCAAGGTCAGCCTGGTCTACACAGCGAGATCCAGGACAGGCACCAAAACTACACAGAGAGACCCTGTCTCAAAAAACAAAAAACAAAAACAAACAAAAAGATGACTCTGGTTTGTTTGGTTAGGTTTTTTTCAAGACAGGTTTTTCTGTGTAGCCTTGGCTGTCCTGGAACTTGCTTGGTAGACCAGATTGGCCTCAAACTCACAGAGATCCACCTGCCTCTGGATCCCAAGAGCTGGGACTAAAGGTGTGCGCCATTACTGCCCAGCAATGACTCTGTTTTTATTGTAGATGGTTGTGAGCCACCATGTGGTTGCTGGGAATTGAACTCAGGACCTCTGGAAGAGTAGCCAGTGCTCTTAACCTCTGAGCCATCTCTCCAGCCTGACTCTGTTTTTAAAGACTTAGTATAAAGTGGGAGATGAACACAGCGTCCCAGCTGGATGCAGATGGGGGTCTTAATGTGTTCTCTTAAGTTTTCCAACAGATTTGGACAAGACCCACACCAGAGAGGCCATCAGCTTTACTAAGGACTGGCTCACTGTCTCCAGAAACATGCTCACAGACACCCAAAGTCTTTGGCCAAAAGTCTGACCAAATCAAGGTGCTGCCTAAGAAAAACCACTTTCTGTTAAAGTTCTCATTTATATTTCCTGGTGACAAGCAGCATCATAGATCTTCCATGTGTCATTTTGGATGGCAGGCATATCTGCTGATCCTCTGACCTGTTTTGAGAATACGATTGTTGCTATCCTCATTTTAAATTTTTGTAGGCATTCCACATTTTTTCTGGAAGGAGTTATGCTAGATATGTATATTTCCAGTGGTTTCCTTCCAGTCTAGCTTCTGTTCGTTCGTTCTTTCTTTCTTTCTTTCTTTCTTTCTTTCTTTCTTAAGATTTATTTATTTATTATGTATACAGCGTGTATGACTGCAGGCCAGATCTTGGTACAGATGGTTGTGAGCCACCCTGTGGTTGCTGGGAATTGAACTCAGGACCTCTGGAAGAGCAGTCAGTCAGTGCTCTTAACCTCTGAGCCATCTCTCCAGCCCCCTGTTCTCTTTCTTTAGGTGGTTGTCTGCAGACCCGAAGTTTGGGTTTGGTGTTAATGATGAGTTTTCTTTCATAGTTTGTGTCATCCACAAAGCTTGTGTCCTCCTACAGGTCATAACAATGTCTTGTTTCTTCCTCAGATAATTATAGAAAGTGTCAGCATCTATGTTTGGATATGTGATCTGTTTCAGGGTGATCTTGGTAGATGT
Source organism: Onychomys torridus (assembly GCF_903995425.1). Taxonomy (NCBI): domain Eukaryota; kingdom Metazoa; phylum Chordata; class Mammalia; order Rodentia; family Cricetidae; genus Onychomys; species Onychomys torridus. The sequence continues at coordinate 27,504,927 of NC_050452.1, forward strand.
AGTAGGCATAGTCACCACTTTCATTGAGTTTCCAGTCCTGCGATTGTTACAAAGATTACCATTTATTTCCCTTGGCCTTGTGGCTGGACATATATGGGTGGTGTGGGGCTCTATTTGTGGTTTTTCCACTCTCATTTGATCCATATCTAATCTCAGACCAGCGCCTTCCTAAGAGGGATCACAAAGGTTTATAGTTTTCGTTGTAGTTTGGTCTGGTCTAAGGTGATGGTGTTGAGGTGGAATCTTCTTATGTAACCCAAACTCAAACTCAACTGTCCTACTGCCTTGGATTCCTGAGTGCTGAGATCACAAACATATGCCACCATGCTAAGCTAGAGTATTAAATCTTGACATCATGTACCATTGCTTGTATTATATCAAAATTGTAGTTGGTTTTTTTGCCTAAGATTTATTATGTAGTCAAAAAGGATCTATCTGATCTTGAACTTATCCTCCTACTTCCACCTCCTGAGTGCTAGGATTGCAGGTATACACCACCACTGTGCAGTCTGTTTATGGAATAATGGGGATTAAATTCAGGGCTCCATATATGCTAGGCAAGCACTGTCTGCACCAACTGAGCCATTCCAGCCTGGGCCTTGATGTATGTATGTATGTATGTATGTATGTATGTAGTAAAAGCATAGCATAGAATTGTAAAATGTACAATATGTGCTGTTACTTGTGTGTACCCTCATGGTGCATTAGGTCTGGAACAGTCAATCATGTAGAACTGAAATTCTGCCATTAGAGATTCACTGTGAATCCTATTTTTGTTCGTTGAGAGTTTGTTCTTTTTAGGAGTTTTGTTCAATGACAGCTTTATTGTCATTTTGTGATCAGCTCATCTTACTTAACATGATAATCCTCAGGTTTCATCCATATTTTGGTATGTGGCAGGATTTTCCATTGTTATGCTGCATGTTCTTCATTTATTTGTCAGTGAACACCTAGATGGCTGCTGTTGGGGGATGTTGTAATAAATATGGTATGCAAACATCTTGTAGAGATCCTGCTCTTTTAGATGCACACCTAGAAGTGGGCCTGCTACTATATCTGGTTGTGTGTAGTTGGCATTTTCATTGGCTGTCAACCAGCTCCCAAATAAAGACATGGAGACTTTACTATTAATTATGAATCTTTGGCCTTTGCTTAGGCTTATCTCACTAGCTCTTAACTGAATTTAATGTGTTTCTATTAATCTACATTTTGCCTCAAGGCTTTTTTTTACCTTTCTTTCGTTCCGTATGTTCTACTTTTCCTGCTTCCTCTGTGTCTGTCTGTCTGGCTCCTGGTGTCTCCCTGTTGTCTCCTTTTCTTTCTTCTTCCCTAAATCTAAATTCCTCCTCCTATTTACTCTGCCTGCCTAGAAGTTCCTCCTATACTTCCTCCCTTGCTATTGGCCACTCAACTTTTCATTAAACCAATCAAGTGCCTTAGGCAGGCAAGGTAAAACAGCAACACATCTTTATATAATTAAACAAATGCAGCACATCTTTACATAGTTAAACAAATACAACACATCTTTGAATAATTAAATATTCTGCAACATTTCCTCTTTTTGTTTAGCATAATAAGACTATATACAATAAGAATTATTAAGTAAGGATTTCATTTACAATATTAATTTGCATTAGGCAAATTCAGAGAAAATACTCTATTATTTATCCTATCTTGGTGAGTCCAAAGTTGTGTACCTAATTTACTTTCTATCCTAACTTATATAAGTTTCTTTTCTTAATTTGGTAACAAGGAAAACTATTTCTTCAACTCCATCAAAGACCTGAGAAGGATTAATATTACCTGAGTAAACAGGAAGTCCAGAACAAACAACTTCTTAGAATATCTGGCAGGCTTTTCTATGAAGCAGGAATTTTGAAGGACTATCCCCCTTTGTCTTGGTAAAGTTCAGCAGTCTTTTTCCTTTGTGTCCTATTTGTCCAGTTTGTACCGTATACTGTCAGCAGTTGAGGCAAGGGCAGTTTCTTACCCAAATGGCTAGTTTTGCCACAGTGAAAGTGAATTCCATATGGAGGTTCTTTGATGCCCATCATCCTTTTATGAAGTAGATTGGTGCTACCAGGAACAGACATATCTCACTGTCATGAAAAGCCTTAGGTTATTAAACATCTTAAATATCATATTTTGTAGGTCTCTGAAGCGTTTGAAGATCACTTATCTATCTAATATACATCTCTGTTTTACTTTGAAAACATACCTAACATAACTACAGGTTTGATTATTATAGATGACTAGCTACTAACCTATATTTTTTAATTATCCTAAACAGTTTGTAATTAAGCTTTCAAGGACTAGAACTTGATATTACATTTTTAAATGAGCTGCATAGGTACAATACCTTAAACAAGAATAGAAACATATATATGGTATAATAAAAAATAATCTTAAATTTGTATGAGTATACAAAAATCCATACCAATGTAAAATATTTGAGATGAGTAGTTGTCTTTTTAATCCTATATTCCTGTACCCCTAAATGATGACAAGCATCCGTAACCCACCAAATGAGCAAAGCCATCCATCCCACCTCTTGGGAATGTGGGCATTGTGTTCTCTAGACTGCTTCCTGTTGTCTGAGGGTGACAGCTTCCACAGGAGACCCTGAGAAAATTGACAGCTATAACATTTATTGTCCAGTCTCTGTGTATTGGGAAAGTGCAAGGCTTATCTGAAGTCCTGGCTAGAGTAGTCTGTGAGAACCATCTTACCTAGCAGCGTAGAAGTCATTCTGAACCCAGAACTCTGAGGAGACTGCAACAGTTATCTGTTTATAGTAATCCGATGATGGTTCACCATAACAACACCATTCCTGTCCTCACTAGCAAGAAACTTTGCTAATACAATGTGTGGTTTTGGTGTGATTTTTGTTGTTAGTTAGAGACAGGGTCTGTGTCCCCTTCCATTTGCCTGGAACTTGCAGTGTAGACTAGGCTGCCCTTGAACTCCTGGAGACTAGCCTGCATGCCTGGCTACATTTTGATTGGTAAGAGCCATTCTGACAGATATGAGGCAGTGCTTCATTGTGGTTTTGATTTGCATTTTTCCACTCAAGTGATACTAGCATCTTTTACAGGTTTGTTTTTAGATTCCTTTTCTCACTGAGCATGGTGGCATGTGTCTTTAATCCCAGCACTTGGGAGGCAGAGGCAGGCAGATCTCTGTGAGTTTGAGGCTACCTGCTCTACAGAGTGAGTTCCAGGACACCCAAGGTTATACAGATAAACCTTGTCTCTAAAAACTGAAAGAAAAAAAAAATGATTCGTGTGTGTGTGTGTGTGTGTGTGTGTGTGTGTGTGTGTGTGTCACACGCACATGCATGCACATTGTACCCTTGGAAGCCAGAAGAGGGCATTGGATCTCTTGGAGCTGGAGTACAAGCTTTTTGAGCTGCCTGATGTGGGTCCTGGGAATGAGCTATCTACACACACACATACACACACACACACACACACACACACACACACACACACATCCATTGTTTATTTTCTTGCATATCGTCCTTAAAGATTTTTTGTACTATTTTCCACTGAGTTTAGGAGATATTTTTGTTGTTTTTTTTTTTGAGACAAGATCTTTCTACATATCCTAGGTGTTCTTGGACTTTGCTATGTGTCACCTAGACTGGCTTTGTACTTGTAATCCTGCCTCCACCTCCAAGTGCCAGGAGGTCACATGGCTTACATGCCATCCTGTAGGTTGCCTCTTATGCTGTTGATTGTTTTCTGCTACTTTGGAAACATCCTTGATGTTGTTTCATTTCTCTCTCTCTCTCTCTCTCTCTCTCTCTCTCTCTCTCTCTCTCTCTCTTTTAAAGATTTATTTATTTATTATGTATACAGTGTTCTGCCTACATGCATGCTTACAGGCCAGAAGAGGGCACCAGATCTCATTACAGATGGTTGTGAGCCACCATGTGGTTGCTGGGAATTGAACTCAGGACCTCTGGAAGAACAACCAGTGCTCTTAACTGCTGAGCCATCTCTCCAGCCCTCATTTGTCTCCTTTTGTTTAGAGTATATATTTAGTATTTTGCCTCATTTCCCAGTCTTTCCTTAAAGTCTGTTACATGTATAGGCATGTTGGTTACCATCTTTGTTTAGGGGAATTATATCTTTTCTTGGTTTCTTCTTTAGTACCATGTCCATCTGTTGTCTTCCCTTGTAAACTCCCTGTTCACCTCATTGAGTACCGTCTTAAGCAGTTTTTCTCCCAGAGAAGGCTTGTGCTTGCTGAACTTTTCAACCTGGCATATCTGGAAATGTCCTTGCCCTGCCCACATCTGTGAGTGGTGATTTAGCCTGGGTTGCAATCCTGCTTGTTCATTCACTGGAGCCCTTTGGAAGGAGCTGTTGGAAATTACAGTTTGGAATCACCTGGCACAGCCCAATAGGGGAGCGTTTGCCCCTGGAAAGGGGCAAAGAGAAGAAGGCTGCTTCCCAGGTCTGGGAAAGGTGTGGGTAACAAGGAAGAAGTTGGTTCAGGAAGCTTGATTTGTTGACTATACTGTCACATGTTCTGAGAGTCCCTAGGAATAGACAGAGCTACTTTACCCATCCTCTTGTCTTAGATGAGATCCAGGCACCTGGCCCAGAACCTAGGAAGAGCAGACCATCATGCTGGAGTCTGAGAAGGGGGAAGGTAAGCCAAAGAAGAGAGTAATGAGGGTGCTTTGACAAGCATGTGTCTGAGTATGATCAAAGGAAGTTGACACTGGGCTATCCTGAGGTTAGACTCAGGAGTCGTGGCTGGCTGGAAAGAGATATTCAGTGCAGAACCCCAGGAAGACTCTGAGCTGACAGTGTTAGGAGCTGTCACAGTACCTTTCAGGTCTGTGCCATTATATTAGCCCGGTGACATCTGTGTTGTGGGTTATGTGAACCACTCGCAATACAGGCTATATGTTGTGCAGCCTTACCACAGATTCTGCATGGACATGGTAGTTTTGTTCACACCTCACTTGAATATACTGGATCTTGGATTTTGTTTTCTCAAAAGGTACTAAATGGAGCCATGAACTTAGAGTAGATGGCTATCCACCTTCTCTCTAAATAAAAGTTAGGATGGACATCCTGAACTGATGGGGTTTTGCTGTCATTACCTCTGCTGGTAGACCATCTCAGTAAGTGTGGGGCTATGCGGTATGGTAGTCCTAGCATGACAGGTTTTTATACCACCTGAGACCTGCAGGTGTTATGTATGTTATAGGTATATGCTGGTTTCACTCAGGATCTTCATGGGGCTGAAGACTCAGCAAGGTTCTGGTTCTTTTGAGAGTCTATTCACATCAGTCACCCAGTAAGTACCACCTAAATGGAGCTTTGTGTACAGGTTTATAATCATGGGTTTTTTTTTATGTTTATTGGAATATAATTTTAATTTGTGAGTGATGATAACATTTGGGGACTTTTGTTTACTGTGTGTCTTGGGTTTGTTTTCTGTTGTTGTTTTTCATTTTAATTTTTACTAACTTGGTATTACTGTATTAAAGGAAAGTGTGAGTCCAGGTCAGAAGGGAAACCTCCCAAAGGATGGCCAGCAAAAGAGAGAAAAGGTCGGCTGCTGCACTGTGTTAGGAGCCAGGGGCTAGTGGGACTGCCTTTGCTTGCTCAGTGCTCCTGCCTTGTAGTCTGTTGTTTTTGAAAGGGTTGCTTATATCATGTGCATACAGGTACCTGAGGATGCCCCAAGAGAATGTCACATCCCTGAAACTGGAGTCACTCACAGTTATAAGCCACCTGATAATGGGTGCTGGGAACTGAACCCAGGTCCTCTACAAGAGCAGCAAATGCTCTCAACAGCTAAGCCACGCCTGGTGGAATTTGCTAGAGGTTGCTTGGATAACCCATTGACCATAGCTGGGAACTGGTGTTTTCCCTCTTGAGCCTAGTATTTTTTTCCTGTGCTTGACTAAATCCCAGAGCCTGGCAGCACATGCAGGTATGAGTCAATGTCTCATCCACTATGACGACAATGCATTCTTCTGATAGCACTGCTCCTGACAGAGGAGTTTTAGCAAGTGCTCCTTTCATTTGACCTTATAAACTTTGTATTTTGACATAATGTTAGGCAAAACTAAACCCTTTTCCTTTGGTCATAAAGGACAGGAGCTTGTGTTTGAAACCTATTAGTAGTATTTGTTTTGTCTTGTTATTACACTAAATAGGCTTGATAACAAGACAGACATTCTTATAGGAATCTAACAACACCCTGAGAGGGTATTCCTGGCCACAGGTTGGACTATGGTGGGTCTGGGGAAGCTATATATATGAAGCCTCTAACTTCATACTCTGCTGTTTGGTGGGCTGGATTGCAATGTGGTTGAAGAATATATGTTTGATTTGCCTTCCAGGATTCTACTTCCTCGCAGGATAACCCTCATAATGGGTAGGAGGTAGGACAGTTGGACCTGGCAAAGGTGCCAGGTGCTATGGTGGCTCAGGGACTCTGTGACTGCCAGAGTCTCTCACTGGGTCTTATGTCTGTCCCTTCTCCCATTAGGTCCTTTCTAAGAGTACAGTAGGAAGGCATGGGACAAAAGCTATTTTGAATACATCCTTATCCATTGGATAGACAGGAATGGAGGAATCTCTTTTGCATGAAAACAGTGTTGGCCGAGCAAGGTAGTGCAGGTTTGCCTTGGCCACCCACACTGTGACAGGCTGACCACTTACCAACCGTATCTATCACAGAGCCTCCAAAGAGGATGCTATGCTCTGTGCTATTCCCTACCTGACCCAGGAGCTGCATTGGCCACACTAGTCTCTTGTTTCTTATTACCCTGTTGAGGTATTGAACGTGCTGCTGTTTGACAACTTCTCCATCTTCATTTCCAACACTGCGAGATTAACTTACTTACCAGCAAGTGAAAGCTCACAGCCATTTTGCTGCACCTTCTTCATAACAAACATGGCTTGTCTTAAGGCAGTTTGCCTCTCATGCCAGTGAAGCCTTAGGATTAGACAGGAATGGTCAACACAGTGCTGGAGAAAGGCAGGTGTGGGATTGTGGGAAGTAAAGCTAGTCCTTTTCCCATGTTGTCTTTACAGTCCCTACTCTCAAGAAACTTAGGTTTTAAGGTGAGCCATGTCTCGGTCTCTCTGTCTGCTTTCCTGCCTTTATCAGGCCTCACCACAAGCTCAGTGGCTGACTGATGCAGGGTCCATGCCTGCCTCATGTTGAGGGGTACAGAGTCTGACCATGTTGCTGAATGGGTTTAAGATCACAGGTAAGCTGGGTATTGAGTGTAGTGGTACACACCTTTAATTCCAGCACTGTGGAGGCAGAAGCAGGTGGATCTCTGTGAGTTCCAGCCTGGTCCATGGAGTTCATACAGGTCCATACAGGTCAGCCAGGACACATAGAAACCTTGTCTCAAAAATGAAAAAAAAATTTTTTTCACAGGTGAGTTTGCTGTGACAGCAAAGTTAACACTAGCAGTACTTGACAGTAGAGATTCGAGCCGTGGCTGTAGCTTAGCCTGCCAAAGAGGTGGGGCATGGTGCTCAGGCACAGCTTAATGTGTTACGCCCACAGTTATGGGCCATGAAATGAGAGACAAGTGTGATGATGAATCTCTGGAAAGACAGTGACTTGACAGTTACTTTGTAATTTTTCTGTAGGAAATGGTTGTTGTTGTTTACAATTAGGATAAACTATTTTTTCATGGAGGAGAAGAAATTTAATGTGCATTTGTAATTCCACATGAAATATGATGACTTCACATTAACCTGAACGATATGAAGCTTTTTGGACCCTGCCCAGTGTGGTCGTCCTCCAGTTCCCCACTAGCTGAATGGAAGCCCCTTTCTCTCAACTTATTTTTGGTCGCTTTTTTTTTTGTTGTTGTTGTTGTTGTTTTTTTGTTTGTTTTGTTTTGTTTGTTTTCCGAGACAGGGTTTCTCTGTAGCTTTGGAGCCTGTCCTGGACTAGCTCTGTAGACCAGGCTGATCTCAAACTCACAGAGATCCACCTGTCTCTGCCTCCCAAGTGCTGGGATTACAGGTGTGTGCCACCACCACCCGGCTGGTCGCATTTTTAACTGTTTGTTTTTCTAGATTAAAAAAACAAAAAACAAAACAAAATTTTGTTGTTTTCTTTATATACTTCATTTGTTTTTCTTGTTGTGGAGAGATTGTGGCTCAGCATTATTCAAAGACCAGGGCAGCGTGCGTCTCCGTGCCATTCGCCCTTCCGGGCTCTGGACCGTGTCTAGTCGCCATGCTTTGTGAGTCCTGGTCCAGGGTGCCGTGAGAATTTTTTTGAGAGCTTAAGGTCTTAGGCTGCCTTTGCTGGATGTAAAGGAGGCCCATGTGCTGTGCCTGGGACATACCCGTGCATTGAAGGTCAGGGCTGAGGTTCTTTCTGCCTTTTCTTGTCTAGGTGCCCTATGAGACACTGAATAAACGCTTCCGAGCTGCCCAGAAAAACATTGATCGGGAGACCAGCCACGTCACCATGGTGGTTGCTGAGCTTGAGAAAACCTTGAGTAGTTGCCCAGCTGTGGACTCTGTGGTCAGCCTACTGGATGGTGTGGTGGAGAAGCTGAGTGTCCTCAAGAGAAAGGTTTGTCCTCTGGGAATGGGCCCTGGCTTGGAGATGAAGACGGAGGCTGACTGTGGGTAGGGTGCCCAGGCCTCACTCATGCCGCTGGAAAGGGAACTGAAAGTGTCCTAAGCCCCACCCATGAGGAAGCTAGGGCTTCCAGAGACTGATGTTTCACCCTGAACTTCTGGGACTGTCAGAATGACCTAGCCACTGCGGATGACCCTTTAAATAAGATCTGAGTAGATTTGAATAGTCCTTCCAAGCACCCTCCCAAAGGAGTTAGAGAGCTCAAGCAGCAGAAGAGAATTACCAATCCCAGTCACGGGTGGGGGTCAGATGTAAGAAAAGGCCAAGGACTGCAACTGCCTAGGAGCATTGTCTGAGCTCGAGGGGTCATGTGACAGAGCTTTGGAAGCCCGGGAAAGTGGGCCAAAAAATCTTGAAGACCTGCAGGGAACAGAAAATACAAAAAGTATTTAGAGTTTCAAAAATAATCAGGGAAAATATAAAATAGAAACTGGGACTGGACATGGTGGCACACACCTTTAATTCCAACACTTGGGAAGAAGAGGCAGGAAGTCTCTAAGTTCAAGGCCAGCCTGGTCTACATATGAAGGTCCAGCCTGGCCAGGGCTATAGAGTGAGACTATGTCACAAACAAATAATAACCAGGCTGCTGGTAGTATTCAGTGGTAGAGTACCAGACGGAAAAGTGGTTCTAAAGAAATTGTCTAGAATATGGTGCCAACAGAAAAGCAAGTACATGAGAGATCATGGATTTCTGATGGTTGGTCAGAGCCCAGAGGAGGGGCAGAGAAAGGACAGGGAGAATAACAGTGGCTCATAGACCCACATGACACAGGTGAAGATAAACTTGCCTGACATGGTGAGACTGAAGAGCTCTGGCTGAGATCAACCCTAACAGGAGCCAAGCAAAAGCCCACTCCCAACAGAAATATAGCCCAGAAGCCAACCTGGACGCAGGGACAGAAAGCCAGCGGGGGCCTGGCTTGTGGTGTCTCACATTTAGCTGTTTGCTCCATGGCTATGAGAATTTACTCGCAATGACATAGGAGTGGTTCCTCTGAGTCACTGGCCTTCCAGTAATCCACTGATACACGGGGTGGTAGCAGCCATGTTGGGCAGTGTAGGTGAGCTACGTAGGATTTAATTTTGAACAAAATTGGGTGTGTGTGTGTGTGTGTGTGTGTGTGTGTGTGTGTATATATATATATGTATGTATGTATGTATGTATGTATGTATGTATCTATATAGCTGGGTGGTGGCGGCACGTGCCTTTAATCCCAGCACTTAGGAGGCAGAGGCAAGTGGATCTCTGTGAGTTCAAGGCTAGCCTGGTCTACAGAGCTAGTTCCAGGATGGCCAGGGCTACATAGAGAAACCCTGTCTCAAAAAAACAAAGACAGAAAAGAAAAAAACCTAACAAAAAAATATAAAATATTTAAAAGTCCAAACATAGTGACACATACTTTTAATCTCCACATTCAGGAGGCAGAGCCAGAAGGATTTTGTGAGTTTGAGGACAGCCTGGTTTACATAGCAAGCTCTAGGACAGCTAAGGCTATGTAATTGGACCCTATCTCAAAGTAAAATAATTAGAGTCACTTTATAGTAAATAATAAGACAAGGAAAGTACAACACATTTCACATTTTAAGCATCTGACAGTGTAACTTAAACCAAAAAAGATACACATGCATTTTAGGCCTTTTTGAAGGAAATAGGGCCTCAAATGTACTCAGCAAGCACATGAAGTGGTGGGTAGAGTGTCATGCCCCTCTCAGGAAGTGCTGTCTCACACAAATTCACCCCAAACAAATGTAGAACCTGATTTCTTTTGTTTCTATCATATCGTCCTACACATCCTCAGCTTTTACCTTTCCTTGCTTATCTTCTTGCGAGCATACAAAAGAGGTGATGCATACATATGTTTTCATGGCTGATGGTGGGTCCTGGGACGAATCATCTCAAGTGTGTTTGCTGTGACTTAGGCAGTAGAGTCCATCCAGGCTGAGGATGAGAGCGCCAAACTCTGCAAACGTAGGATCGAGCACCTCAAGGAGCACAGCAGCGACCAGCCAGCAGCAGCTAGCATGTGGAAACGAAAGCGCATGGACCGAATGATGGTGGAGCATCTGCTGCGCTGTGGCTACTACAACACAGCTGTGAAGTTGGCTCGCCAGAGTGGCATTGAGGTGGGCTCTTCGAATTCTTGGTCCCCTGCTTAGGTGTGAGCACTATCACATTCCCTCCTGTTCCCACCTGTTATGGTGCCCCAATAGTCACTGAAGATCACAGGATACAATTAACTTGCTTTTAGCCAACTTGAACTTGCACCTGAACTTAAATTTGTTGGCCTTGTGGTGCCTGAGGAGGTCAGAAGATTGGTGTTCTTGATAGGAACTCCCTGGAGTCAGTGACATGCCCATATAGCCAGGGAAAGGTGTTGCTGCCTTCTTGCCCCTGACCAGTGGTTATAGCCACTGCCACTAGACATTGAATACCCAGCCTGTGCTTGGCCACCAGAGTGTATCACTGAACCCATAGGTTATCCCATTTTTTTTTTCTTGTTCATTTTCTTGTAAGCCATTATTGTCTTTAAATTTTCATTAAATTTATCTCGGGGGTATGCACATGCATGTCACAACATGTGTAGACGTTAGAGGGCAACTTTTGGAGGTCAGTTTTCTCTTTCTGCCGTGGGAGTCATGGAGATTGAACTCAGGCTGTCAGGCTTGGTGGCAAGCATCTTTTCCCAGCTGGGCTATCTCACACCATCCAGGCCATTGGTTTTAATTGCATTGTTATTAGCTCTAGTCTGCTTCTTATAGTTGTTTATCTTGAAATAGGAAAAGTAGGAGTCTTACTATGATTTCTTTTACTTAAAGGCTGTGTCTATACCATGTTCAGTAGCTAGGTCCACATGCCCTGCCCAGTCACATCTCTGGAAGAAGCTTCCCATAACTTCAACTCCTTTCTCTGGTCATTGTCCTGTATGTGTGGTGGTGTTCAATGCTTGGGATGAGATGCTAACTAGGACCATTGTCATAGGGCTTGGCAGGAGGAACATCAGGTCCCTGTAGATCCTGACCAGAGCATACTGCACATGGCTCACCTAGGAATTATCAGTTGTTTTGTGCTGTTATTCTCCTTGTTAGTTGAGAAACTTTTTTATTAATGTGTTTTGTTGGGTACATCCCAGATAGGAAAGAAATTTCACTTTTGAAATTAGGTTTTTCAGGCTGTTGAGATGGTTCAGCAAGTGAAGACACTTGTTGCCAAAATTTAACTAATTTTGATTCCTGTGAATTACATGATGTGAAGAGAGAGCTAGTTCCTGCATGTCATTTTCTGTATATCTGCCTACTAATATATAAATCAGTGTGATTTTTAAAATTTAAAGAAATTTCCATTTTCTTCAGTTAGCTTCCCTGCTTTTCTCATAATGTGCATACATCTCATTGTCCCAGCCACTCATTCTTGCTAATCTTGCTGGACCCTTAAATATAGAGAGGCCCTGACCTTGTATGAGCCCTCTGGAACTCAGCAGATTTTCTGTCCTTGGCCCTTTTCAAAGAGCACAGGCACTGGAGAGAGTTGTATTACAACCCCCTCCACACACACTTACACACAGACACTGTGGGGGCATTGTACCCTGTGCTGAGGACTTGAAGGAGGTTGTGCTCTTTGGAGGTTTGGTTGAGGTGTTAGTGATTTTTGTTGTTGCTGCAACAAAATGCCTGTCAGAAGCAATTAACGAAGGAAGGTTTCATTTGTCTTAGCATTACAGGAGATAAACCATCATGCCAGAGAAGGCACAGCAGCAGAAGCAGGAGACAGTTGTTATGTGTGTGCACAGTCAGGAAATAGAGATGACTGCTGGTGCTCAGTTTGCACTCTGTTTTCAGTCTTGAGACCCCCAGCCCTTGGAATAGTACAACCCACATTTAAGATGAGTGGAATAGTAAAACCCACATTTAAGGTGAATTTTCCCACCTCTAAAATTTACTTAATCTAATCTAGGTAAGCCCTTAGAGATATGCTTAGAGATTAATTTCCATGGTGATTCTAACCAGATTAACCACAGTGTGCCTGTACCCTGTGCTGGGAGCCAGTCCAAGTATGTCTGTATAGTCCAGTGCTTATGATCCTTGTTGGCCTTTTTTTTAAATTACAACAGGATGGCTCTGGTTCCCTAACCAGTAGGCATCTGCCATATGTAAGCTTCCCAGTCATTGTGGACATTTTTCTGCTCCCTAGAATCTCATTCCCTGGGTACTTATCTATGAGCAGTGCTCTAGACAGGTTGGACTAGAAGCAGGGCTGCCCTATGGCCGAGCCCAAAACCCTGGGTGGGAGGCTGGGGTGAAGAGAGTAGAAACCAGTTGCCCCTGCTTGTAGGCCACAGGCATGTTGTGACCTGAGCTGCCCCTTCCTCTAAGGACCTTGTGAATATCGAGATGTTCCTGACAGCCAAAGAAGTGGAGGAGTCCTTGGAGAGGCGTGAGACAGCCACCTGTCTTGCCTGGTGCCATGATAACAAGTCCCGACTCCGGAAGATGAAGGTATGTGGGCTTTCCCGGTTGGGCTTCTGGTGGGGATGGGTCTCTATTGGAGGAGAGGCCAACGTTGGGTGGAAGCTGTTCCACCTACCCAGGACCATCATGCCTTCACTTGCTTGCAGCCTTTTGGGTTGGTTTTGGTTTGTAAGATTGAGTTGTTGGGTTTAGGGTGGGGTTCACCTCTAGGTAAAAACCCTGAAGAATAGCATGTAGATGTAACGGTCTTATTAAATAAGAAACACAGAGCCAAATGCAGAGTTAAAAGCCCAAGAGGTCAGGGAGCAATAGCTGAGACTAAAACTGCCTTCTTACCACTCGATGCTGCCGCCACCGTCCTTCCCCTTAGAAAGAGACCTACTTCCTATGTGTCTGTCTTTTTATTGACTTTCTGTTCTGCCTTCTCATTGGTTGTAAACCCAACCACATGACCTCCTCGTCACTACCTGTATACAGACCTCCAGGTCTCTATGGTTGGTATTGAGATTAAAGGCTATGTCCTTGAACACACAGACTCTGCCTGCCATGTGATTGGATTAAGGGTGTGTGCTACCACTGCCAGATTTTTGCTATGGCTTGCTATTAGCTCTGACCCCCAGGCAACTTTAGTTATTAATATACAAGTAAAATCACGTTTCAGCACAAATAAAAAATCACCATAGTAGCATGTTGTGTTAGTTTGGTTCTATGGTGAAGTATGGAGTCGCATCACACATTAAGCATGTTCACGCCTACTGCACTTAGAGTTGAGGCAGCCTGTGGGTTCCCCCACTCAGTCAGATAGGGGCTGCAGAAATCTGGGATGTGATATTCTACTGATTATATACTTTGTACTTTAAAGCATTCTTTAAAAGTAAAACACAGAGGGGTTGGGGATTTAGCTCAGTGGTAGACCGCTTGCCTAGCATGCACAAGGCCCTGGGTTTGATCCTCAGCTCTGGCATAAATGAATGAATGAATGAATGAATGAATGAATGAATGAATGAATGAATGTAAAACACAGGCCACAGAACTTAAATCTGCTAACTGAAAATTGTTATCCTAGGGCTTTGTAGCAGAAATGTGTTAGTGTTCATCAACAGCCAGCCCCTGTTTCCACCAGAGGAGCTGTATTTTTTCTATTTTCTAAACTGAATGCTGCTTTAATCCATCTGGTTGAGTTTGTTGAGGTGCATGTAGTCACCAGCCAAGAGTGACACTTTGCCATTCAGGGCTGCCAAAGTGAGCACGAGGCAAAGATGGAACAAAAAAGTAGAGCCACCACTGAGGATCTTGGTATGGAACCTCTAAAAGGAAGTGAGAATTGATCTGTAACAGTCTGGCCTACTCAGTCCCACTTTCACTCCCTCCCAGAGAAAGAACACATGTCTCTCCCATGAGGTGATTTCCCAAGCTTTGACCTCTCTAGGCAGCTCGCTGAATTTACTATGAGTGCTCCATGTGGACCTGGGATGGACACTCTGGGTAGGCAGAAACACCGTGAAGGTGCCTAATGACAGCCTTGCCCATCACATCACATTATACTATCTGTATAACTTGATTGTGCACATGTACACATGCTCTCCCTGCCACCAGAGAAATAGTGGAGGAGCCACACTGCACTAAGGTCCCACAGACCAGACACACTAATTTGGATGGGAAGAGAAGTATCTCAGAACCAGTTTCACTAAATTGGAAATATCATATAACAGGGTACCAAGATAAGATCTGTAAATTAGCTTAGGTCTCTAGACTTGACAGGACACTGAAAGAACAACCTAGAGGCCTTGTGTCTAGAAGTCACACAGTGGTAAATTCAGAGTCTCCAGCTGCTGCAGAGTGAGCATTGTGGCCAATCATCCCACCATATGAATTGGTAGATATATGTTCTGGAGGATTAATTTGCATAGCAAACAGGCACTTCTGTGTATTGGTAAGGTGTTTGAAAGTTAACTGTTAAAGAATGTTGCTCCTAAATAACAAAAACACATTTAAGGTATATGTTTTATGTAACAAAACTTTTCACTAGGAGGTGGTGGTGCACACCTTTGATCCTAGCACTCAGGAGGCAGAGACAGGTAGATCTCTGGGAGTTTGAGTTCAAGGCCAGCCTGGACTACAAAGTGAGTCTACAAAGCTGTCTACAGGACAGCTAGAGCTGTTACACAGAGAAACCCTGTCCTGTCTTGATGGTTTTCATTTTCCTTCAGTACATACACAGTGCCTTCATCCTGCTTTTAAACATCCCACTGGTGCCCACCAACTACAGAAGGAACAATGTTACTCCGCAACTTAATGGGACTCTAAGTGTGTAGATTCACCTTCAGTTCCTGCCTTTCTGGCTTTAAAGGGGCAGAGCAGCCACACACCTCTCCATCATCAGTGGGGCCAGGCTACTCCTGGAGAGCCTTGGGGTACCCTGTCTTTTCCTGATCATATCAAGCCTGCTACCCACCACTCAGTCAGGACAGCTCCTGCTCTGGCTTGGAATGTACTGTGTTTCCAGCCTGTTGGGCCCTCAGCCTGGGTGCAGAGGGTACAGTGCAGGGGTCAGAGGGAGTGGACATCCCTGTCATCTTCCTGGCCCTACACATGTAGGTATGGCTACATTGTGTTGGTGGAATAGGGTCAGGACAACTGGCTCTGGAGTATGCTTTGCTGGGGTTACATTGAGATGGGCTGTGGGAATTGGGTACACAGAGGAGGCTAGGTGGGAAAAGATGCAGCACTGGAGAATTGAGTTTGAGTCCTAAATGTTCATGAATGATTGGCTTGCCATGTGAAGCCTGTGCTGTTGTAATATGGATTCTCTGGAATCAGTGGCATGTGATGAATAGTCTTAGACTAGTTTTTCATGTCTTTCATGTCCTCATTCCTGTTTCTGGCAGGAAGTGTTTTATGTGTCCTGAGGCTATGCTGAAGGTTTTGAGTAGCTTTTAGGGGGATATTGCCTTGCAATGTAGCCCAGGCTAACCTCAAATTCACTGAGACCTTGCCTCAGCCTCCTAGATGCTGGTTTTACAGGTGACAATGTACGCGTTGGGTAAGTGCTCTACTGCCTGGTACCTGGGGATCTTTAGATTAGTACTTGCATAGAAAGATGCTTTCTGTGTAAGGTGGTAGCAGTTAGTCTTCCTGCCAGTCACAGGATTGTAGTGCTGGTTTCAGAGTCAGCTTTAGGCTTCTATATAGAAGCATCTGTCACCATACCCTGTACTGTCCCCAAGAGCCACTGCAGTGCTGATCTCAGATCTCCCTTAACAGCTGCACGTCTTAGAGTTTCTGCCATTCGTGGACCATCCCTTCTCTTCTCCTGATCCCCACCAGCCTGGACCTTAGAGTCCTGACAGGAACATTAGCTTCCTTGGACTTACTGCTCCAGGGATTTTGTTCTTCTGTCCCAGGCCTTTATACTAAACCTCTTTCTGCCTGGAACCCTCCTCGTCTTCAGCCTTCCATCTTTTGTTGTTGCCTTAGTGTTCCCTGTCAGCACCTTGAGGTGCCACCTTCTTGCTGCCTCACACCCGCTTGAGACACTGTCTCCTTCCACTAGGTATCAGTCTTAGATAAACAGCTTGTGGACATTTTCCAGAGCATTCACCATCTCTGCAGCGTGACTTACAGTGCAGACAAGAAATGTGCTGAGTTGAAACCTGGTGGAGGTGATAGGGAGGAAACTTTTTTTTTTTTTTTTTTTTGAGACAGTTTCTCTGTACATAGCTCTGGCTGTCCTGAACTACTCACTGTGTAGACCAGGCTGGTCTTGAATTCACAGTGATCTGTCTGTCTTGCCTCCACGTGCTAAAGGAAACATGTTTAGAGGGAGATTGCTTTATGGTATTCACAGAGAATAGGCCCTTGACTCTAGGGCCCTGGAAAACCCTCTAGGGAGTTGTCAGGGTTTCCTCATACAGTTACTTAACCTTACTCCATGTGTTCTGGGAGCTAATGCCTGTCTTCAGATGTTGTGCTCACCATCTGCATAATGCATTGGTCCTGCCTGAAGAGGAGTAATGTTCATCAGAATAGAGGCTCTGGCCATAGCATGCTTCCCAGTGTCCGTGGAGAGCCCTGAGTTTTGATGATAGAATTGGGAGACCTATGGGTCCTGGGGCCCAGGTGCCTAGACCATGGCACTGCTGACAGGTGGCACCTTCTAACCCTGTCTGTCTTTGCCCTCAGAGCTGCCTGGAGTTCAGCCTCAGGATTCAGGAGTTCATTGAGCTTGTCCGGCAGAACAAACGCCTGGATGCTGTGAGGTAGGACGTGCTGTACACAAGGTTTTTTACATTAGGACAGGACATGCAGGAGCCATTCCCCTTTCCCCATTCCCTTGGTCAGGTGATAGAGAGGGAAACACGCATGTTGGGGCACTTCCAGTCTGATGGCTTCAATCCTATATGCCAACTAGATTTCTGTGTTCTAAGGCAGGGATTGAAGTCCTCTGCTCCACAGACAATTTCATGTGGCAGTTCAGACCCTCATAGCTGTCAGGTGAGCTGGACTGGCATCCCAGCCACCCATGTGAACCTTGGATCAGGGCTCCTGGTCTCATCTTTTCCACTTGGGAAATAATCATCAGCTTTAAGTAACAAGTATGCTCTAAGGGGCTAACCAATGGACAATTCCAAGTTCCTTGGTCTGATACTTTCTTCCTGGCCATCTGAGAGCATGCTTGCATCAGGAAGAATACCTTAGGGCTTTCTGTAGGTATATTGAGCTTCTGAGGTCTATCTCTGCCCTAAGGGTACAGGGAACAGTGGCTGACTGGCCCTGTGGCCTCTACTTGGCAGGCCTCTAGAGGGTCTTTAGCAGTCAAGCATAAGACTCACCCTTTTTTGGCTGGAGTGTCACAGAGAGTACCATGTGCCAGTTTGCACTCCTTCTGAACTACTTGCTTTCAAGTCAGCTTTGTAAGCCTTCTTGGTGTCCACCAGGTGTCTGGTTAGTGTATGCCAAAGCTGATGCAGTAACTTCTTTCTGTAGCTGGGGTTCTCCAATTCCAGCTTTGCCAGGCTCCTGCCCAGTTAGTCCTGGAGTGTGAGCAGGGAGGAACACTGCTCAGGGCCATGCAGTACACCAGTGAAAACATGACCTGCTGCTCCCTAGACATGGGCTGAGCTGGTGGCATCTCCTAGCATAGGCACTGAAGGAATGTATCTTCCAGAAGGTGTCTATGATGAGTGAGACTCAGCAGTGACGTGTCCCACCAGAGAACCCTGAGTGGGGAGCAGAGAGTCCTGCAGGCCCAGCCCAGGCTTAGCTTTTAGTGAACCCAGGACTGCTGTTCCCTGGGAGCATGGAAGGGTGAGGGTAGGGCATGATTGAGCTGGCTGTGGACCTTACTGGCTGCTGTCGGTTCACCTTGCCTCATACTTGTAACGGGAGAGCATGAGGTGCCTACACGTGTGTGTGCCCTCTGTTGATACTCTTTTTCCAGGCCTTGAGCATGGTGACAAGTGCTCTACCAGTACATTCATTTCCACTCTTCTCATTTCCTTTTTAAGAGGCCTGGTCATGCCAGGAGTGGTCATAGATGTCTCTAATCTTAGTACTTAGAAGGTAGAGGGAGTGGATCCCTGTGAATCTGGGGAAGGCCTGGTCTACATAGCAAGTTCCAGGTCATCCAGGGCTACATATAATAAGATCCTGTCTCACAAAAAAAAAAAAAAAAAAAAAGATAGGATCACATTTTGCTGTCCAGTGTTCAAACTCCTGAGCTTAAGCAGTCCTTTCCTCAGCTTCCTGAGCAACTTGAGTTTTGGAAGGGGCACTGTGCCTGATGCCTGAGACTTGACTTGTGTCTCTACAGTGTTAAAGGGATTGTCACTCTCCTCACACTGTGGGAGCTAGTGGTTGGTTCAGGTATGTCAGTCTCTGGGTGTCTCACATTTATGTTTTTAAAGAAAAAGTTGGTGTCACTGTACACCAGTTGCCAGTTTGTGATGTATGTATACCTGAGGCAAACAACTTCAAAGGCAGACAAGCTCATTTTGGCTTGTGTTTCCTGTCACTTGGTGCCATTGTGTGGCACCTGTGATGAGGAAGAACATGATGGTGGAAGGATGTAGCGACGCACAGCTGCTTAATTCACAGCAACCAGGAAACAGTAGCAAGGGGCCAGCGCACCACTGGCTCTTCAAGAACACACCCAAGTGACCTAACTTACTCCAGTGGGCTCCACCTTCTAAACTTTCTGGTACCTCAGATCGTGCCATAGACTGACAGCCAGCTTTCAACCATAGCTCTTGGGAGACAGTGAAGAGCCAAACTATGTTTTGTTTTTCTTATACTGTTTGTGATGTTCATTAAGCAATATTGGTTCTTTTACCCTGGGATTAGGATGTCAGTCCTAGGCCTGGTACTGTTCGTGGCTCACTGTTTCCGTTGAGTAGGAAGCTATGTAGACCAATTGGTTGTAGGCTAACCCTGTACATACTTCCCACTTCCTTTGGCTTTGTGGCCATCTTGCTACTCCATGGGGGCTGCTTGGTGACAGTGTCTACTAACTTTATTCTCTATCTCACCATACATATCCATACTCACCTCAAGGCTGCCTCAGGTCCCCAGAACCTTCTAGCTCTCTTTTTCCTGACTTAGCACAGGACTGACCTACATGAAGACTTGGTTCCATGTATTCTGCTGTGTCATTGGCACTGGTTAGAGGGACTGGTTCTGCAGGAGGGACTTGGGGTGTAGAAGATATGACATTGAATGAGCCTTGTGGGAAGATGGGAAACCTATGGCCTTTGGGGCAAGTGGCCAGCAGAGGAAAGTTCCATACTACTCCTGGCTGCCCAGCCCTTCCGGGTAAAATAGGCCCTAGTCACATGTGAAAGACTACAGTGTGTTTGCTTGTACATGATGGGCTAGATAAGCCTTGGAGTCCGTCTATGGACCTGAGTTGCTCTGAACAACTTAGAATTGAAAATGCTGCTCTGGAAGTCCCTGGGCCTGAAAGGTAAGCACTCAGGACAATTGGAATCACTTGGGAGCCCAGGCAATAATTCTAGCACTAATTGAACCCATTTCCTGATATCTTGACCCCTCAGGCCCTACCCAGCACATCTCTGGGATCGAATTCCTTTATGCCAAACTCAGAAGGACCTGTTAGTCCAGACCCTTAAAATTGGAAATTCAGGGCAGGTAAAGGCACTTGCCTCCAAGCCTGGCAACCAGAGTGTAACCTCTGGGATCCACGTGGTAGAAGGAACTATCTTAACCCTCACAAATTGTTCTTTAACCTCCGAATTGATTAAGTGATTATTGAAAAGTGGGGAATACAAACCTAAATGTGCCAAAATGTTGTGTTTTAGACATGCAAGAAAGCACTTCAGTCAGGCTGAAGGAAGCCAGCTGGATGAGGTCCGCCAGGTCATGGGCATGTTGGCCTTCCCACCAGATACACACATCTCCCCATACAAGGTAATGTTTATGACCTTGTTATCTAGGTTCCTGCTGGTCCTTGGAGTCAGGGGTCCACTGGGATGGATCAGCAGGTCCTGGCCAGCTCCTGAGAGCCCATCAGGTGTCACTTCTTCAAACCTCATGGCTTGTCTTTTTCTTGCTTTATTCCCATCCAGCTGATGCGAAATTTGAGGCAGAGGTCAGAGGCTTCAACCTGGCAGCCTCTGGGTCTCCACACCCTACCACCCTTCCTCAGTAGTCCTCCTGCCATGTCCACAGCCTATCTCCTGATCTACACTCCCTGGCCTCCTTGCTTTTTCTGTAAGGCCAGAGTTCTGGGTCTAAAGAGCACTAGAGTCTGGTCATGGAGGTGGTCTTGCCCTTCCTTGGCTGCTCCTGGTCTTTTTCCTGGTTCAGTCCTGTTGTTTTTAACCCCCTGATCACTGGCCTGTGGTGAGGGAGGTTCTGGGAGCGGATGTGGTCATGGCTCCATTGCTTAGACAGCTTTGTACAAACTTCAGCTCCACATTGGGGTATCTGTGCCTGACCCTGAGTAAATAGCCTATGGCTTTTTGCTGTTTTTTGTTTGTTTGTTTGTTTTGTTTTGTTTTTTAATTTACTTTTATTTCTGTTCAATATAGCCTCATCAAGCCAAGACCTCTGAAGGCATTAGGTAGTCTTTGCGGTTATATACTTTGTTCCCTGATCCTTGAGACTGGTCTCTGTGAGAGGCTTTTGTGTCTGCCCTGCAGCCTCACCCACAGTGCCAGCATGCCTGAGTAGACCCAGTTTTGGAGTTGCTGGGTTTGCTCTAAGCCATAGTAAACGTTTCCAGCTTTGAGGTATGAGACATAATGTATTGAAATGCCATGAGGCCAGAGTGTCATAAATCTCTCTTCACTAGGTTGGAGGTTTGGTTTGGGCCTGAGGCATCTGAGTTAGAAGATGAACCATCATCTCAGGCGACGCCTCGTAGTACAGAGAGGGGTAGGACATAGCTGCTGTCCCACCAGTGAGCACAGGGAGACGCCTACTCATGGGGTCACGGTCAGCAGGGTAAGAGGGATAGCTTATCAAGTCCTGTCAGTGACAGAAATGTGACCTGAAAGAGAAAGACCAAGGTAATACTGGTTTCCTTTGTCTTGGGGGCAGTCAGGCAATTTAGGGAACAGCAAGCTAAAAAAAGAGAACTGAAAGAATGGCTTTTATAAATTAAGGAGGAAAGAACCAGGGAACTGGTGAGAAAGACAAAGAGGAAACTTCCTTGAGAAAGTGGTGTTCTGGCCTCAGGAGAAGGACCCTGAGGACTGATGTTATCCCTTCTGTGAGAGCCTCCCAGACTGGGCATGATCCTCCATAGACTGTATTTATAGAAATAATACTGAAAACAGTGTTTTATAAAAAGGTGGGAGTGAAGTATGTTGTGACCCTACTGATGCTGAAGTTTTACCTCCTTTGTGCTTGTAGATGTGCATTCCTTATCTGTGTCTAAGACACACACATTAGCCAGACATAGACATAGTTCTTTTGAGCTGAGGTCATCTGTTATCATCTGTCCAGCATTTCTTCTCTGGAGTGACCTCCCTTTCAGTTTTTATTGTCTGTGATTCTATTTTATAGTTGTAAGACCACAGGATACACACCAGGGAGTATTCTGGAACATTAAGCCAGCAGGATTCTTGTAATACAATTGGGGCAACTGTACTGGCTGGGCCTCCCAGTAACTGCCAGGGGAGGGTCCCAGCACTTGAACGTTGTCTTTCAGGACCTTCTGGACCCAGCCCGGTGGCGGATGCTGATCCAGCAGTTCCGATATGACAACTACCGACTGCACCAGCTAGGAAACAGCTCCGTCTTCACCCTCACCCTGCAGGCTGGGCTCTCGGCAATAAAGACACCGTATCCTCCATGTTCCACCTCGTCCTCTGGGGTAAAGGTGGAGAGGGCCTAGGACCTGCAGCTTGGTCTTCTTCCCTTGGTCGGTGTACTCTCATGGTTTTTGCATCTCAAATGTTGCCATGCACCTGATAGTCAGAACTCAGGTTGACCTCATCTCTTGTGGGTCTGTCCCCACCCCCTCACGTGAGTAACTCTCTCTCATGTGGATGACCTGTATCTATTGTATGGCTAAACCCTACCACTCTGGCTGAACCCTGTCCTTGTGTGCCTGGCCTGATTGTTACATGTGGCCAGCCCCATTCTGCCCCATTCTGTGTGTGATAGCTGTCCCACAAAGTAGTGGCTATTCTGGGATCACAGTTGATACCTGTTTTGCTGTGTTCCAAGCTGAGGCTCAGGGCCCATCTTCTCACTGTCTCTAGTGGACAGTGGAGAATAAACATGTGTTTGCCTGCCACCTTCTGACAGTCACCCAGAACATCCCTGTTTCACTTTTGCATGAGAATACCAGCAAGTGTGCAAGGTCCCACTGGGTGGCCATGCTAGTTGCTTGTTTTGAGTCAGGTCTTGGTGACCATTGTTGCTGAATGGCTATAGCATCCTTTTCACCTTGGACAATAGATACAGCCCTATTTGTTTTCTGCATGGTGTCCCTATATGGCCATAAGGATGCTTGCCCTGTGTCTAGGCAGTAATGGTCATCACATGCCTGTCTTGTTCTTGTTGCTTACCCTGTTGGTACAGCCTTTCCTTAACAGTGTTCACAGACAGTGCTACAAGGAGGATGGCAGCTCCAAGAGCCCTGACTGCCCTGTGTGCAGCCGCTCTCTGAACAAACTGGCGCAGCCCCTGCCCATGGCTCACTGTGCCAACTCCCGCCTGGTCTGCAAGATCTCTGGTGACGTGATGAATGAGAACAACCCACCCATGATGCTGCCTAACGGCTATGTCTATGGCTACAATGTGAGGGGCCTGGGTGATCAGGGTTGTGGGCTAGGCGGGGCTGGGCAGGGCAGGGCAGCTGTGTGGAGGGTAAGGAGGCACCAGGGTTGGGTTTAGCACCACATTTGAACAACTTCAGGTTTCTTTGACAGGTGTGTCTTCAAGTGACTTTGTAGGACTAGATAGCTTGAGACTGAAGAGATGGCTCGGTAGTTAGGAGCATTTGTTGCTCTTGTAGAGGACCTGGGTTTGGTTCTAAATATCTGCATGGTAACTCACCACTATCCATAACTCCAGTTCCATGGGATATGACACCCTTTGCTACTTTCAAAAAGCATCAGGCACACATGTGTACATACATACATACATACATACATACATACATACATACATACAGGCAAAATGCTCATACACATAAGTCTAAAAGTTAAAAAAAAATAAGATTAGCTGGTTTAATAAATGTAATGGTATGGTAGCTTATTTTGTGGAATGAACCTTAATTCAAGTCTTAATTTATGTGGGATTTTCTCATTTTAATGCATAACTCTGGTCTTGCTTTTCAGTCTCTGCTCTCTATCCGTCAAGATGATAAAGTTGTTTGCCCAAGAACCAAAGAAGTCTTCCACTTCTCCCAGGCTGAGAAAGTGTACATCATGTAGGCCCTGCGTTGCCATGTGCACGCCTCCGGCCAGAGGCTGTGGTGGGTGGGAGCCATACCTCCTACCCTGACCCCAGACCCCAGACCCCAGCCTGCCTCGGCATTTGTTTCTTGCGACCAAAGATCAGTGAGCAACAACAAATACTCTTAGAAAAAGAGGAAGTGAGATTTAATAAGTCTGTGCTTGAGAACAGCGTTTGATTGATAGGATTTTGTAACATAAGTCGACTGGTGTCTCTGCAAGTTCTTGCACCTCTCAAAGGAAACTTTCTCTACAGTGTGACCTGAACACCAAGGAAATCCAGAGCATCTCAGAAGTAGGAATTGGTTCATCGGTTATTTCCCTGTGTTTCTCCATTTCCTTCCTTTTGCTAGTGATGGGACTCAGGGGAGTTTGAGGAGCAGGCTGGTCCTTTGCCAACTCCTGTTGGCCACAGCCTGGGCAAGGTGTTGGCCACACCAGGTTGGCTTCAGTGACTTGTGACATGGTGCCGAGGCCTTTCCTGACTTCACTGTCTAGCTGCTGCCAAAGCACCATGCACCACACACTCCTGGGCTGCTACTTGAGGAGGCTCCGCCCACATGGCCAGGGTGTCTGGGGCTGTGTCTGTGCACAGGTTCAGTATCTCACCTTCCAGCACCGCCTTATCTCCTGCTTTGAGAATGTATTCACGGGAAAGCCACTGGACTGAGTTTCTGCAGAGGCCTTGCCAGGTGGTTCCGTAGTCCTAGAGTGTAAATGCTTTTCATTACAGAAACTGATAGTTGAGCTAAAATAAGTACTGACGGGTTTTCAAAACAGATGAACCATTGTAATTCACACAAAACCATATTGTAGAGGTTTGTATCTAGCGCTTATTTTTGCATGTTGATGTTGATTAGCTAATGAACTGTAAATGTAAAGCGTGTTAATAAAATAGCTTTCTATTTCTCATTTTTTGTGTGAGGTGTTTCTAAGAGCTCAGGTCTCTTCTGCTTACCCTGCCAACCATTAGACCATGCAGCACCTGTATGGGACCTGGGTTTGTCCTGTCGCTACAGTAAAAAGGACTCAGCACCCCTATCCTGGTCCACTGTACACAACTTAGCCTGCTGACCTCCAAGGGGCTCTTCTGAGGAATGAGGGCATAAAATCAAGAGGCCTAAGGTAACAGCTGACTCCTGCTACCCAGCCAGAGCCCACCTGGAGCTGGAGCACTGCAGGTTTTTGGAGAACCAAAGTGGCTCTTGATAGTAATTCCTGTTGTCTTTGTTCTTGGGCTCTTAGGAGCCACTCTTGGGGCAAGGGTTCAAGCTGTAGATACCAGCAAGCAGGTGTCCTGAGTGTTCTCTTCACTCAGGACACTGTCTACTCTTCTCTGTTTAACTCTGCGGCCTGACTCTTTGTGCATGACAGCTGCCTTGGCCACATCAATCAGTTCTGCCCGTGAAGCCAAACACATGTACCTCAGTTCAGACTGGCAGGGGTAGACTTTGCCTGTGGTACCCACTGCTTTCCAGTGCTCTCTGGAGATACCTTATGCTCTGTTTGGGGGTCTCTGTGACCTAGCACCAGTTGACACCTCTATACTCATTCTCGAGCCACAGCCTGTCTGGGGTCTTCCCTTTCTACCATGGCACCAGTGAGAAGTGGTAGCAGAATGATGTCAGCACTTCTTTTCTGTGGTTTCCTGCAATGTCACTGTCCTTTGGGTTGGTATGGCCATTATCATCCTTAGAGTAGCTGCAGTTATCTGCAAATGACCTTCATGTGATTAAACATGTTAACATTCTCTTGGGGAAAGAGGCAAGGTCCAGAGGCTTCTCCCCTCACCAAGATTATACAGGGTAAACAGATAGGGATTTGGGGTATTCTAGCCACTTACCAGTTACACGGGGAATCACTTAGTCCTGTAGCTGTCTTCAAGTCTCCCATGTTCTGTAAGTAATCGAATAAACTCATTGGTTCATCAAGCTGGGCTTCAATGGAACTCTTTGTCTGGTCTGCTGGTGCCTTGGCTTTCTCTGTAGTATGAGTCGGTGTGCCCCTCTGCCCTAGTGGCGGTTGCAGGACTCCTGCCTTGGGTGATAAAGTCACACAGGCGAAGCTGAGCTCTCTGCCTTAAGGGAACTTGATTGCATGGGGAAGGAATGACACATGGGAAGGGACATGCTAGCCTCTGATTTGGTGGGGAATAGATAATAAGACAAAGATACTGATAGAAGGATTTTGTCTGGTTATTTTTATTGCCATGATAAGACACTGACTGGGGCAGCCCATGGTAGAAAGCATTTAATTTGAGGGCTCCAGCTCCAGAGCATTAGGGTCCATGACCATCATGGTGGATGGCAGCAGGCAGGTGTGCAGGAGCGAACAGTACCTGAATGGTACTCTTGAGATAATAGTCATGATGAAGAGAAAGAACTAAGGATGATGTGGACTTTTAGAACAACCCACTCCCAGTGACACACCTCTTCCAAAAAGACCACACTTGATCCTTGCTGAACAGTTCCAAGTGGAGACTAAGCATTCAAATATGAGCCTGTGAGGGCCATTCTCATTGAAACCATCACAGTTTTGTATGTGTATAGGTGTGTGTGTGTGTGTGTGTGTGTGTGTGTGTGTGTGTGTGTGTGTGTGTGTGCGCGCGCGCGCGCGCGTGCATGCATGGAAGCTAGAGAATAACTTCAGGTATCATTCCTCCAGTTCATCCCCACTGCTGTGGAGGTAGGAGCTCTCACAAAACAGAAATCTCAAATCTCAACTGCATCCTTAACGTGATGGTCAGTGTTGGCTGCAGGGTGGTCCAAGGCCCTACATTGAATTACATGTTTGTTGGTTGTGGGAGACCATTTTCAGTTCCTCTTGGCTTTACCCAGCAGGTCCGCATAGAGAGGGTGATTAGGGCCACTGGCTTGAGTGCAGGTGTCTGAGATGGTCTGCACTTGGTTGTGCTGGGGGAGGAGGTCTTTTGCTCCACCCCTTGGCGTCTATAAATACCCTGGGGCAGAGACAGTCAGGGCCAGTTGGAAAAGGTTCCAGGCCCTCTCGAGGTTATCCTTTATTTTCTATCTGTTTATCTACGCAATATATAACCCTAATATTTCCTGTTGCTCACACTCAAGAAAACTTTGGGGAGCTGTGGGGTTGGTGGGTAAACGCCCCACAGTTGGTCCCTAAAACTAATGAGCAAAATTTGGGCTTTAGTGGATACTGGGGCCAATTGTACTTTAGTTTATGGCAACACCCAAAAGCACCAGGAACAAGAGTCAGCAGCAGATGGACCCAGAGGTCCAGAGCAGTACTAGAAAAAAAAATTAAGCTTATCCTGTGGGTAATTCTTTCCCACTCTTGTAAGTACACTGTATATTTCTCTCTATAAGAAAATAATGTGGGGGTGGAGAGATGACCCAGTGGTTAAGAGCACTGGCTGCTCTTCCAGAGGACCAGCGTTCATTTCCCAGCAACCACATGGCAGCTCACAACTGTTTCAGGGGATCTGAAATCCACAGGCCTATGTATATAAAATTAAATAAATTTTTTAAAAAAAGAATGTGGAGTTGGAGGCTAAAGAGATGGCTTGGTGATTAAGAGCACTTGCTCTTGCAGAGCATACAGGTTTGGTTCCCAGCACCCACATGGTGACTTACAACCATCTGTGACTAGTTCCAGACAATCCAATGCCTTCTAATCTAGGCTACCAGCTACATACATGGTGCACATACGTGCATGTAACAAAATATTTTAAAAAATCAAAAAACAGGAAGGGTGATACTGCTGGAATACACTGTGTGCACAACCATTGGAGATTTCTGTTTGAAGGATGTATTTGGGTAAATTGGAGCCTATAAAGTTGATAGATTACTGTGTCACTCCAAAACATTTTTTAGAAAAAAAAATTACTTGTATGAGTGTTTGCCTGTATGTGTACTACATGCATATAGTGCCCACAGAAGCCAAAAAAAAAAAGGGTATCAGATCCCTTGGAACTGGAGTTACACTTGTGAGTCACAATTCCCACATGAGTATTAGGTTTGAATTGAACCCAGGTTTTCTGCAAGAGAAGCAAGTGCCCTTAACTGCTGAGCCATCTCTCCAGCCACCTACCTTCCCCAGGCCCTTTGAACATGAAAGTGTGGTTGAGGGGGCTACATGGATCGTGGAGGGATAGATTTCAGAATAGTGTCGCCAGTCCATGCTGCTGTACTCAAAACTGCTGTACCCAGTATTGCTCTTTTGGCAGAAAAACATGATTTTTGTTTGTTTGTTTTGTTTTTTTGCTTTTTAAATCTGGCTGGCTTGTTTAGTTTCCTCATAGTTGCTGAGTCCCAAGACCAAGTCTCACTTGGAGTGGAAGGCAGTGAAGCCTCAGAGCCCCTGCCCACCCTTTGTATAAAGGTCCCATTATTTCACACTGGCCTCCAAGTGTCTAATGAGTTGGGCAAAGCATCTGGAAGAACAGCAAACTCAGCATTTAAACACTTTGAACGAAGGTATCTGTGTAGGTGGGAAAATGAAAACCTCAGTGCAAGGGTAGGCTACCTCTCTGACTTGCTGGCCTGAGGACCAATGACGGCCCCCATACAAACTTTTGCCATTGTTGTTGTTGTTGAGACAGGGTCTTCCTAAATAGCTCTGGCTATCATGAAACTTACTATATAGACCAGGCTGGCCTTGAACTTAGAAAGATCCACCTGTCCTTGCCTCCTGAGGATAAGAATTAAAGTCCAGTCCTGGAATTAAAGGCATGTGTCACCAGGCTTGCCTTTGACATGTAACTTTTCTGTTCGATTTAAGTCTGTTGTCAGCTACTTTTTCCCGTTTCCCTCTCTGTTCACTGTTCTCTCTCATTTTCACCTGTATCCACTTTATTTTAAATTGATCCCATTTTATCTTTGCAATCTTACCAGTGATGTCCTATTTGTGTGTGTGTGGGGTGTGGGGTGTCAAATCTAGAGCTGGGTAAGTGCCTTGTATCTAATTTATTTTTTTACTTTGGGGTTCACTTGATGGTAGTGGTATGTTCTGAAACATGGGACATTAGGCAGTTACACTGTTTTGTGATCACAGAATACTTAAAAGTCTGCTAGGGAGCCAGGCGGTGGTGGCGCATGCCTTTAATCTCAGCACTTGGGGGGGGGGGGGGTAGAGCCAGGCCGATCTCTGTGAGTTTGAGGCCAGCCTGGGCTACCAAGTGAGTTTCAGGAAAGGCGCAAAACTACACAGGGAAACCTTGTCTCAAACAACAACAACAACAACAAAAAGTCTGCTAGGTCATTAGGTGTTGCATTTGGTCTCTCATTAACTGAAATGCCATTATATGTGATTGTTTATCACAATGTACTTTTAAGTAGTATACCAATTTATGTAAGAACACAACTTTAGAATATATTCTACCATTTCCCCCTCCATGTCACTTGAGTAACTTGTCATATTTTTCCTGATATTAAACTGCATAACCTATTGAACCGTGGCTTATAAAAGAAATTTGAAATTATTTCATTGGCTTTATCATTGAGTTAGTTCTTCAGTTGCTTGGAATCTGCATCTAGTATCTCCTTCTCAGAAGGGACTCCCCGTGACATGTTGGCATGCAACTGCTTGCTCCTGCTGGCAGCAAGCTCAGCTTTTGAAGGAGGCCTTGCTGCGCATAGATGCAAGTCTGGCTCGACAGTACCTTTTCTGTTACTACTTTAAGACATTCTAGTTGCTGAGATGGCTCAGCTGGTAAAGGCATTTTACCAAGCCTGGCAACTTCAGTTTGAGTGGTGGAACCCACTCGGTGGAGAATACTAGCTCTCACAAGTTGTCGTGATTCCACAAAAGAGCCCACCTTCTAACCCCCAAAAATAAATGTAATAAAAGTATCTTAAAGACATTCTTCAGGTTTTTTGGGGTGTGTGTGTGTGTGTGTGTGTGTGTGTGTGTGTGTGTGCAAGTCTTTGGCTTATCTTTGTGTGAGCATGTGAAGTGAGGAAGCAGCAGGCCACAATCGTGACCCCTCAAGTATACAGGGACTGGGGACCTGGCAGTGGCCACGAGGCTGTGGGAAGAGCTCAGATCCTGAACATATTCTGAAGTTGGGTTGCCAGATCCTCCTACAAGTGAGAAGAAAAGTCCAGTTGACTCTGGTCACTGACCCAATAGGTGGGTGGGGGGCAGTAGGCATACAGTCCTTAAGGCTAGGGGCGAGGTGGTGGGGGGTGGAGGCCGCACTTGTTGAATGGAACCCGAGGCTCAAGGTAGGGTACACAGGGAAGGCCGCTACTTTCCTGGGTGAAGCAGGAGCCAACAGAGGAAAGGCTGACTCCAAAAGGCAGAGCGAATTGAGAGAGAGATGAAGTGAGTGGCCGTGGCCGGGGTCTGTGCAATGGAGAGCTGGCTGATGGACTGAAGCTGCGTGCGGTCGGCCAGAGCCAGTGACCTGGACATGTAGGGAAGGGAGCAAGCAGCTCTAGCCGTGAGCCGCCGGATCCTTTAAAGTCACTCTACGCTGAGGCAGAACTGACACTTTAAAATTTCCAATCGGTGCAACCACCACTACCCGGGGGCAGCCTCGCAACTGTGCCTCCTAGGACGGCCGCCCGGCCTCGGGGTTGGACAGCTGACCCGGTCTGGGGGACGGGCCGACCCCTCCCCACCGGACTTGCCCGGACTTCCTTCTGAGCTTTCTTAGCATATGTACAGGGCCTGTACATAAGCCACGAGCCTCCTGGTGGTCACGGAACTGATACCCAGACCAAAACCTCTTTCTGCGCCTGTTTCAGACCGCTGCCCCGAGACACCACCCCTTTAAGAACTTGATGAGCCCTCCCGCCTCCTTTTTCTCGCGCGTAGTTCTCCTAGAACTACCCCGCCCCCCGGAAACGCATCTGCGTCACCGCGTTGCTGCGTCCTCGCGCCTGCGCTGTGGGGCCACCCGGGCAAATGACGGAAACTGGCCGGGGCCTGGTCTGGAAGGGGCGAGACGAGGGCGGTCCCGTCGCGCGTCACGATGACTTCCGCTCCGGCGCCGCGGGCCTTGGCGAATTTATGCCCTCCACGCTCTGGGGCCTGTGACAGCGAGCTCCCTCCACCGGAAAGGGTGGGCGAAGCGAGCTGCCGCGTCCGGCTGTCTGTGTCACTTCGGCCGCCGAACGCTGGTTCTAGGTTTCCCGAGGCGGAGGGTCAGGCAGCGAGTGCAGCGCACCGAGGGTCGTGACCGTCCCGGATCGGTCGTCCCTGCAGTTGTCCAGAGGCTGTCGCTTGCAGAGAGCGAGTATCCTGTGCGGGCAGCTTGCGAAGGCCGGTTTGAGTATAATCTAGTGACATTTTCCCTTAAAGAGCCAGTACCGGCTCGCCTCGCCTCCCACATAGCTGACTGTAGACCGCGGGAGTTAGTGTCATCTTCAGAACCTTAGCTAATTACCATCGAAGGTCTTGATGGCCTTCAGCGATAATGAGCTAGCCAGCTTCCTTCGCCTGGGAGGCTACAGAGACACACTAGGGCCTTTGCCATAGTCCCCAATACTCGGAGGTCCCCCATTAAGCTTTATTGAAAACACCAAGACTGGTAGGTGCTGGATGTTAACCCTGCATCTCTGCGTCCCTCGTTTCTAGATATGGATCAGAAACTTTCACAGTTGATAGAGGAGCTCACAACTTCAGGAGAATCCCAACTGAATGCTCAGAAAATGAAGGAACTGAAGAAAATTTGCAAGTATGTATTTAGGTTAAGCGTGTATAATAACCGGCCCGCTGAGCACCCGCACCATTTGAACCCTTCTGCTCTCTTGTATATCTCTGTCACCTCCTGCCTTCTGGAAAGGAGTTAGCCGACCACTGGGACATTCAAGCACTTGCCTGTTGGGAGGTGGAGGCAGGGGGATCATGAGTTCCAGGCCAGGGTAGGCTACATAATGAGACCTTGTGTCAGAAACTCTAAAGAAGCGCTATAAGAGCCGGGCGGTGGTGGCGCACGCCTTTAATCCCAGCACTCGGGAGGCAGAGCCAGGCGGATCTCTGTGAGTTCCAGGCCAGCCTGGTCTACAGAGTGAGTTCCAGGAAAGGAGCAAAGCTACACAGAGAAACCCTGTCTTGGGAAAAAAAAAAAAGAAGAAGAAGCAGCGCTAAAAGAGTTCTGGGGCAGTAATCTCAGTGTGCATTGGTCCCGAATGTAGCACAGGTTCCAAGCTTGGTGCCTCTGACCATTTCTGTATGTTATAAAGCAAGCATACTATGACAGTAAAAGTAGAGCATCTTTTTACTGTTGGAGTAAGGCCTTCATGATTGAGTCAGTGGGGGGAGATGGGGCAAGATCTAGGGATGAACCCACGAGCCTCAAGCTTGATAGGCAAACTGTGCCACTGAGCTACCCCTACCTCTATTCTCCCTTTCTTTTTTGTTTTATTTGGGACAGAGTCTTAAGTAACCCAGGTTGACCTCTTACTATGTAGCTAAAGCTGACTGTGAATTTCTGATCTTCCTGCCTCTGCTTAGCAAGTGCTCAGTTGTGTTCAGAGGTATGTGCCATCAGTGTTCTCCCTGTCTTTGAGGTAGTTATTCTCTTCTTTATTAGTCCCTCCAAAGAAAGCACCCTGCCTTACCACTTAAGGCAGTCATATTTAATGAGGAAGCAAAATTCCTTCATTTGCCTTGGTCACAAAAGGAAAAAAAAACTTAAGTGATTCTTTATGAAGTGATAAGAGTATTTACATTCAATAAAACCCCTAGTCCAAACCTGGTTTTGCTGCACACCCCAGAAAAACTCTGAGCTCTGATTTACACAGGGTGTTGTAGAGGGAGAGAGGAGCCATCCGGAGGACTATGAGGACCTTTTATTCTGTTTCCTGTAGAAGAGGCTGGGGCTATGCACCTGGGGCTGTCCTGCTGACACTGAGGTTCAGGGGATACCTCTGGGGTGGGGGGTGTTCCAGGTTTTTGTGTCTCAGAACAAAGACTTGATGTGGATAGTAGCAAGTAAAGCAAGAGCATTTATTAAGAGTGAATACCCTTCCAAGGGAGGAAGCAGGCTAGAGAAGGGAGAAAGTTTAACGTTTCAAATATCACTGCTATACAAAGAGCTGGGCTCTTGTGTTACCTTATTGTGAGCTTTTCCTGCTCTATCTGTTGTATTTCTACATTACTAGTTCATGCATCCCATGTCTGTGGTAGTTTGAATAGGAATGGCTCATATAGTTGAATGCTTGGTCCCCAGTTGGTGGAATGGTTTAGGAAGGATGAGGAGGTGTGGCCTTGTTGGAGGAGGTGTGTCACTGGGGGTGGACTTTGAGGTTTCAAAAGCCCAATCCATTCCTAGTTAGCTTTCTTTCTGCTTCATGGTGTCTCGAGATGTGAGCTCTCAGCTACTGCTCCAGCACTATGCCTGCCTGTTGCCATGCTTCCCACCATGATGATCATGGACTCACCCTCAAAAACTGTAAGCCCCAGTAAACTCTTTCTTCTGTAAGTCTCCTTGATTGTGGTGTCTTATCACAGCAATAGAAAAGTAACTAATACAGTACATCATTAGCATCGTAAATCCCCCTGGGGGTGCATTTTAGTTATGAAAGCTTTGTACAAGGAAGGCCTTTTGGACCTCACTTTCCACCTGAGGTCTGTGGTTTTAGGAATCATTTAGGGAAGCAAGGAAGCTGAAGAATGGTAACCTGGTGGCTGTTAGGATGGTAAAGGTGCTTCCTATGTGAACCTGGCAACCTGAGTTTAATCCTTCCACTCATGTGAAGGCGGGAGGAGAGAACCAACTCCATGGGGTTGTCCTTTTATCTCCACACACGTGCTGTGGAATGCACACCCACACACACATCATGAGTCAAACACACAACAATGATTTTTTAAGTGAAAGAAATAATTATCTAGCTTCTCTAACTACTTCCATGATATCTCAGGATGTGTAAGAGGGATCACAAAACTACTATTTAGTGACTGGGAAGGAGAATTTGGATTCTTCAGTTGAGTCTGAAATTGCTGTGTCTTAAGTGACAATAATTAGAAGACAAAGAAAGTAAAAATTCAATGTCCAAACAAGAGTAACATGGTAACTACAGCCAATGGCCTTGACCTCATTGGCTTCCAGTTGCTGTGATAAACACCATGGCCAAAGTAACCTAGAGAGGAATTGTTTATTTCATCTTACATCTCATAGTCCATCAGGATAGGAACTTAAGGCAGGAACCTGGAGGCAGGAAATGAAGCAGAAACCGTGGAGGAATGCCACTTACTGGCTTGCTTCCATAGCTAGCTCAGCCTGCTTCTTTATATAACCCAGGACCTCCTGCCCAGGGGTGACATCACCCACAATGAGTTGGGCCTTCCCACATGACTTGCCATTAGGTCAATCTACAGGAGGCATTTTCTCAATTGAGGTTCCCTCATCCTGGATGCCCGAGCTTGTGTCAAGTTGACAAAAAATTACACAAGTTGACAAAAAAATTAACCAACACAGGCTTCCAAAGGGCAGAGATCAGGGAAACCATGCCCATGTGTTTGCCCAGGAGAGCCATCTTGATGCAGTTTTCCCCAGTATACTTAAAATACTGTTTTGGACTTGTCTTAACCTGCATTTCTCTTTGAACAACCCCTGGGCTGTTGCTAGCATATTGAGAGCCATCAAGCCTTGTAGGACAGCTAACCTTACCTTAACTTTTGAGTTTAGGAATGAGATAGGTCCCTTAGGCTTAGAAAAGAAAAAGAAACCACACTGATGGTTATATATTGAGAATGTGAGATGCAAAAGAATAATTTCAAGAAGGAATCTAGTGTTGGAATAGAAGAAAAAAGTATGAGATTGTAATCATTGAATATATCTTATACCAACAGAATGAAAACAAAAAATGTAATGAAGGGCTGGAGAGATGTCTTAGCTGGCCAAGTGCTTGCTGAATAAACATGAGGACCTGAGTTTGATCCCCATAATACATGCAGAAAGCTGGGTGTGATGGCATACATTATAACAGCAGAGTGCTGGGAAGGCAGAGACACGAGGATCTCTAGCTCTTGATGGCCATCCAGTCTAGTTAACATTGACCTCCAGATCCCAGTGAAAGACCGTGTCTCAAAAAACCAAGTAGACAATTCCTGAGGAACAACACCTGGTGTTGATCTTTGACCTTCACATGTACACACATTCATGCATATACACACATACATGTACAACTCTACATACACATGCACCTATACACATGTGAACATACCCACTTGCATACACACTCATAAGTACTGAAGAAAACTAAACACGACATAAGGTTACTACTGCTGATCAATTTGTAAAAAGGACTTACCTTTATATTTAAGAAGACATCTTTTTTGTTTGTTTGAAGAGAATTTTTAAGTTTTTTTTAAAAAAATAGTTTGCCTGTGTAAATGCCATTGTCTTTAAGGCATTCTTAATTTTTTGTTGTTGTTTCATTTTATTTTTCGAGACAGGGTTTCTCTGTAGCTTTGGAGCCTGTCCTGGAACTCACTCTGTAGACCAGGCTGGCCTCAAACTCACAGAGATCCACCTGCCTCTGCCTCCTGAGTGCTGGGATTAAAGGTGTGCACCACCACCGTCCGGCAGCATTCTTAATATTTTAAAAAAGATTTATTTATTTACTTTGTTTTATTTATTTACTTCGACTACTTTGCTCACCTGCATGTATGTGCACCATGTGTGTACTTGTTGGATCCCCTGGAACTGGGGTTACAGATAGTTGTGAGCCATTATGTACGTTCTGGGAATTGAACTCAGGTCCTTTGCAAGAGCAACAAGTGTTCTTAGCCACTGAGTCATCTCTCCAACCCCTCTTTAAGGCATTCTTGAGACTGTGAAGACTCAAAACAGGTTTTATTCTATATACTAGGTTCTTTGATTAGTTGCTGGACATCAAGAATAACTTGAGTTCTTTTAGTCTGGATGAGGTAGGCCTCTGTCCGCTCTGAGAAGCTGTGAAAAACAACAGAAGGTATTTATATCTTTAATGAGTTCATGTCTGAGCATTGCTGTGGCTGGTATAGCTTACAAGTACCCTGGATATCCACGAGTTACAGTCTAGGTGCAGAAATAATCTATGTAGGAAGGATGTAGGAAGGTTCATAACTTTTAGATGAGGACCTCAGGTGGTATGCCTGTTATTGGACCATGTTTTGGGCAAGCGCAGAGATTGGAGCTGAAAACAATAGCTCCTTTGGCCTTTAAGCATTCCCATCAACCCTGGGTTATGCACAAGTTTATTTAGGAAGGGATTCTGGATTATTACTTAAGGCTGTGTTTAGTTACTTTTATGTTGCCATCATAAAAACAGTGTGGCCAGAAGCAATTTGCAGGGAAAGGGTTTATTTCATCTTAAAATTCTTGGGTCACATTCCACGGAGGGAAATCAGGGCAGGAGCTTGAAGTAGAACAGAGAAAGGAGCTGAAGCAGAAGCCATGGAGCAGTGCTGCTTACTGGCTTCTTCCCTATGGCTTGCTCAGCCTGCTTTCTTATAGAATCTAGGACCACCTGCCCAGGGGTGGGTCACCTCCAGTGGGCTGGGCCCTCCCACATCAATATTAATCAAAAAGTGTCCCCATAGACTTGCCTACAGACAACCTAATGGAGACATTGTCTCCACTGAGGTTTTTTCCAGATAGCTTTAACTTGTGTCAAGTTGACAAAACAAACAAACCCATTAATCAGGACCTGCAGAGAACAAACCCCATATTGGAAAGAAATTTAACATTTCCCAACCACATTGATAATTTCCTGAGGTGTTGGGCGGTGGTGGCTCACACCTTTACTCCCAGCACTCAGGAGGCAGAGGCAGAGGCAGGTGGCTGTCTGTGAGTTCGAGGCCAGCCTGGTCTACAGAGTGAGTTCCAGGACCAGCTCCAAAACTACACAGAGAAACCCTGTCTCAAAAACACTTTAAAAAAAAAAAAAAAAAAGAATTTCTGAGGCACCTCAGCAGTTTCTATTATTAGAGGAGGTGTGTCCCCAGACCGGCTTTGAGGCTCTGAGAGCCTCCTGCTCTCTATCCCAAGCTCTTTCTGCCTCCTGCTTGTGGTTTAAGGTGTGAGCTCTCAGCTGCTACTCCACCGTTGTGGACTCTAATACTCTGAAACTCTAAGCCCAAAATAAACATTTTCTTCTGGTCATGGTATCTTATCACAGCAACAGAAAAGTAAGACATGGAATAACTTTTCTGGTTTTCTTGTAGTTAGCAGGTTTCTTAATTTTTCATCCCCGCAAGGAGGTTTTCAATCACCAACCTACATCTGTGGGTGCCGGCTGGGGTGTTATGATTCCAGTTAGTGGGTTCCTAACCTGGGAGGCTAATCACTCAGAATGGACAGAGGTGAGAATTTGAGTAACTAATCCACTGGTATACTTCCTCTTCTTCCTAGATCCTCTCCTTTTTGTCAGAAGTACAAATAGTGAGGACCACGTATAGATCCTTCCATCCTTTGGCCAAACCTCCCACCAGCCAGTCTGCCTGTATTGAGACCAGAAGATGTTACAGTCAGATATTAGCCTCTTTTTCTTAGGTTCCCAGGATCAAGTATATCTGTATTTTGGAAATGTATTATTTGTATATGTGTGCACACATTAGGACACATGTACATTCAAACAGGTGCATGCAGGTATCACTGCACACTTGTGAAGGTCAGAGACAACTTTGTGGAGTTGATTCTCTCCTTCCACCTTTATGTGGGTTCCAGGGATCTAACTCAGATCTCCAGACATACCCAGCAAGCACATCCACCTGCCAAGCCATTTAGACAGCCTAGGGTCAAACATAACTTCAGTTCTTGAGGATGCACTGTCACTGGGCCTCCAAGATTACAGAGGGTGTATCTTAAGAGGAGAGACAAGCAGCAGCCTCTGGAGGTAGGAAGATACCTCCCTCTGGCTTGTGTGTAGAATCCTCAAGAGACTTGAAGGATTCGGATGTCCCCCAGTCCATCACTCCCTGGGGGTTCCAAGTGAATTGAGTGAGGCTTACAGAGTGTTAGAAACACTGCTTCATTTGGGTGGTGGTGGCGCACGTCTTTAATCCCAGCACTCGGGAGACAGAGGCAAGTGGATCTCTGAGTTCGAGGCCAGCCTGGGCTACAAGAGCGAGTTCCAGGACAGGCACCAAAGCTACACAGAGAAATCCTGTCTCGAAAAAGAAAAAAAAGAAAAAAGAAACACTACTTTGTGGCCCCAGCTTTTCTGTTTCTCATTCTCATCTAGAGTTGAAGCCAGCTAGTGATATCTCTTCAGGGATCATATCCTGCATTAACTTTCCTGGGTCTGGAATGCAAGTCTTCACTACAGGCACATTTCTTTCTACCTGGGTGGAAAAGGGCTTCTCCTGATAGCCTCTAAAAAGTCCCAAGGAGGGACTGAAGAAATGGTGCAGTGGTTAAGAGCACTTGGCTGGTCTTCCAGAGGACCTGGGTTCAATTCCCAGCACCCACATGGCAGTTCACAACTGTCTGTAACTCCAGCTTTAGGGGATCTGACACAAATTTACATAAAATAAAGTTAAATCATTTTTAAAAAAAATTCTAGGCAGCCAGGTTAGTCAGAGAAGAGGTTTGCTTGAATGGATGTGTTGTTTGTTTTTCCTCTATTTTAGGGGTCTGCTGCCCAGGTCCCAAATAAATCACACATGGAGGCTTATTTTTAATTATGAATGTTCAGCCTTAGCTTGCATTTTTCTTGCCAGCTTTCCTTAAATTAGCCCTTCTACCTTTGGCCTCAAGGACTTTTATCTTTCTCTACTCCTGTATACCTTTTCTTTCCTTCTTACTCCATATCTGGCTGTGTAGCTGGGTGCTGGCCCCTGGAGTCCTCCTCCTTCTCTGGCTGCTGCTTCTCTCCTCCCGGTTCTCTCCTTCTACATATCCCCTCTGCCTGCCAGCCCCGCTTATCCTTTCTCCTGCCTCACTATTGGCTATTCCACTCTTTATAGACCATCAGGTGTTTCGACAGGCACAGTAACCCAGCTTCACAGGGTTAAACAAATGCAGCATAAACAAAAGTAGCACCCCTTACAATAATAGTATACTACATGGATAGCTCTGTATTTTTCCAGATTGTCATCCAGGTTAAAAGTGGAAACAGGCAATCTTTCTCTTTGACTTTAGACCTCATAAATAAGGGAGTATAAAATATCTGGGAAGCTAAATCAGTGGCCTTAGAGATAGAGTGTCTACTCTAAATGAGCAGGGAGGACAAGGCAAAAGAGGGTAGAAAATGTGTGGTACAGGGAAGCTATCTAGATGTCCAGAGTGCCAGTGAGGCGTTCTGAACAGAAGGATAAGACTGGAGAGAGGCAAGCAGGGCTTCCATGGTGCAGGAAAGCACCAGGAGGTAGCCGCATATGTCAGATCTAGTGACCAGATACTTCCCAGACTGGAGCCTCTGCACCATAATCACTGCCCAGAGCCAGCTGGACAGATGCATGCATAATTGAGTCTCTGAGCACCCACCCAGCACCCTCCTCCCCTATGCCTCAGAACAAGTGAAAAGAGGAGACAAAAGAAAGTGATTGCTCAGGGATGTGTGGGTGTGGTTTAATAGGCTCCTCAGAAGTTACTTGTCCTTACCAGGGAGTTGCCACAGGACATGGTAGTGTGTGACTTCTTATTTTTAATTTTTTATGTTTTGATTCAGAGTTGTACTTTGTAGCCTTGGCTGGCTTGGAACTCACTATGTAGACTGGGCTGGCCTCAGGTTCATAGAGTTCCACTTGGTTCTGCCTCTGGAGTGCTGAGATTTAAGGTACACGACACCACATCCAGCCCCTGAGGTGTGACTTTTGCAGCATACCTTGATTCATTTAGGGCTGACTACTAACCTCTGCTAATGACCAACCAGATTATCTTCTGGTGGGCATATTCAAGCGGCTGGCATGCTGATGGCTCAGTGGGTGAAGTACTTACCTTACAAGCTTGACAACCTGCATTGGCTCTGGGAATGAGAGAACCAACTCCTGACCTCCGCAAGCATGCCCTGGCATGTGTGTACCTGCACAGACACACACATACACTAGTAGTACATCTTTTTAGGAAGGAAGGGAGGAAGTGAGGAAGGAAGGATGGATAGGCTTCCAAGGGAAGCTTATTTACATAGTACAAGCTTTCTGTGTATGTTCTGTTATATATAGTTCTATATACAACATCATATATCACATGACTCATTAGCATCTTCACTTTCCACTCAGGGCTGTGTATTTTAGTGTTATCATGAAACTTTGGTTACTCTCAGACATTCTGGAGTACCTCTGTTCCTATGCCCGTGGCACCAGCATGCAGTCTTCTTTGCCAACTTGTTTTTTTAGCTAATCGTGTAAGGCTTTGCACAAGGCATTCTGAGCCTCACCCTCTGCCCTGTATTCCTGTCTTACTGTTACTATGTGAAGGATCTGCATACACTGTAGATGTCAACTGTGAAAGCAGCTGGGGACCATCCAGGGGTAGCTGTGTTTCAACAAAACTCATTAGCATTTGTATTTTAAAAATTATTTTATGTGTATGAGTTTTGCCTGCATGTGTATTTGTGCACCATGTTTATGTCTGCTGCCCAGGGAGGCCTTAAGTGTATGCAGGATCTCCTAGAAGTAGAGTTAGGGATTGTTGTGAGCCTTCCTATGAGTGCTGAGAATCAAAGCCAGGTTCTCTAGAAGAGCAGCTAGGGCTTTGAACCACTGAGCCATCTCTCTCCAGCCCCTGACATTTGATTCTTCATGTAATGTTCATATGTCAAAAAGGTATTCTTTTATGTGTTTCAGCCATGATATTTATCTTTGCAGTGCTGGAGGTCCAGTGATAAAGCACCTGAAACATGCTAGTTTAGCCATTGGAAAATGTTCTTGGCTCACGGGCAGTGCTGAAACAGGACAGGAGTGGGCCATATTTGGTGCTTAGACACTGGTCTGTCCACTCAGCTTTAGAAGGGAAGAATAAAGATTGGATGCACAGTCGCTGCCACTTGTAAATGTAGTGTCCCTACACAAAGAGTGATGCTTCTTTGTCCTTCATGAGTGAGCATTTGGTTAGGCTGGCTTGTGCTCCTAGGTCTTCCGAGGAGCAGCTGAGCCATGCCTACCACCTGCTGAAGACACAGCTGGCCCAGGACCATGCTGAGATCCGCCTGTCAGCCTTCCAGATCGTGGATGCGCTCTTCACCAGGTCTCACCAGTTCAGAGTGCTGCTCGTTTCTGACTTCCAGGAATTCCTCGAGCTCACACTGGGCACAGATAATGACCATCCCCTGCCACCCCCACGGGAGGCAGCCCAGAGGCTAAAGCAGGCAGCCATGCAGGCTGTGGAAGGTTGGAATGAGAAGTTCGGGGAGGCCTATAAGAAGCTGGCCTTGGGCTACCACTTCCTAAAGCACACCAAAAAGGTGAGTGGGTCTCGGGCAGGACAGTCTGCTTCCCTGGGGTGGGTGAGGCTGACTAGCCAGTGTGTGGAAGAGCTCTTCTCATTGAGTGTTTGCCAGGGTGCACAGCCCTGGGGAGGCCAGGCAGCTGGGTCAGCATGCAGGAGAGGGGAGGGTGCTCCCTGAAGGGAAGGAAACTGCACCTGGCACGTGCCTGAGGGTGGAGCCGAGCCTGTAGAATCATACTCCTCAATGCCCTCTGCTTTAGGATGGGCTCCCCTTTCTGGGTCACACTCTACTCCTGCTACTCCCCTGCTTACTTCTTGCCATGGGCTCTCACTGGTGCTGTGCTCATGAGGCACCAGGTTCCGTGTGTCTCCAGCTCTCCTGTTACCGTGCAGATTCTGTCCTGCCCCTGTCAGCAGTACAAGCCTTCCTGCATGGTTGTGGGTCCTGTATGTGCCCTACTCTCTGGAGTTCACTCCTGGGTGGTGTGTACCCTCTGGGTCCTGCTGACAACCCCTGGCCTGCAGTTAGAGGAGCATGCTGCTTCCTAACAGTGTTGCACTTGGCGCTGGCTGTGGAAGATGCGGCAGGATGAGGCAGTCTTGTTTGAAATGCTGTAGACTAAGAACCGTCAAGATCCTGACCTTGTGTTGATGGCAATGAGTCTCTTTTCACTTGGGGTTTGGGTTTGTTGGAGGCAATCCTGAACTTCCTTTTCAATTCCTCAGGTGGATTTCCGGGATGTCGATGGTAGGACTGTGGCAGAAAGGAAGCGTGAAGAGGAGAAGCAGAAACACCTGGACAGAATCCACAGAGAAAGTGCTGAGCGGGCTAAGAGGGAGATGGAAGGTGAGACCCTAGGCTTAGCCCTTGAAACTGTCTGTCCCCTGGAGCCCCTGGTGCTTGTTCCCTAGTTGTTCTTCAGTCTAGCCTGAGACCACACAGGCAGGTTTGCAAGACAGAATGCTTCAGGATGGGGTTGAGCCTTCACAGGCTGCCTGAACCTCATGTGTCTCCTGGTGATTTGGTCTTTCTGGAACTACTCTCTCTGAACAGAGAGGCTGGACATAGGTGTGAATTCAGGAAGGAGTCTACACTTGGTCACAGCCAAAGGCCTTCTTGCCCATTCTTCTCATGTCCAACGTCTGTTCTTGCTAGTTTCCTTTCCCAGGTCCTCATCCTTCCTGGAGCCAGCCCTTGTGAGATGGGGCAGTGTTCTCTGTTCTGGGATACCGATTTTAGGTTCTTTGCGTGTCCAGAGCTCCCCACATACACTTGCCCAGGGTGTGGGCCTTGAAAGCCCAGGCCTTGGGGAAGGCTGCAGGCAGACAGCTGTGCTGTGAATGGCTTAGAGGGCTCTAGGAGGGGGCACCCTGTAAAGTGTGTAGTGGTGATGACATGTCCTGCTCTGGCAGAAAGGGTGGCCTCTCTGGGACCACCATTCTAAGTGGAAGGTTGGCCCATGGTAGAGGTCACATAGGCTCCTGTGAGCTGCCACACAACCATGATCAGAGATGCACTCCAAAAACTGAGCTGTTGTGCTAGATAGTTCATTGAATAGCTGGAAATGTTATGATTTATGCACCGGGGTATTGGCTTTTCTTGGAGTCACCAATGACCTTCCCTTTGGTGCCCTGGGGAGCAGTCTTGGTCATCTGTCGCTCTTTGGCTCAAGACAACAGAATAAACAGGTGTTTCAATGTCTGCAGAAATGTCTGATGAAATCCAATCCTGCCTGACAGAAGTGGAGAACTGCTTTAAGCTGCTGGTGCCCTTGGACCTGGGCCCATACATAGAGGATAAATTCTTTGCTGAGGCATCTGGCATAACAGAGGGCCATGTTCCTTGCACCTTGAGCTCAGACTTGGCAACTTCTTGTGAGTCTGGTCTCCCTGGCTCCCAGAATGAAGAGCAGCCGTGCTGTAGCAAGGACCTGCTTGCCTCCACATACCATGTGGGATCTGTTGTTGGACTGAAGGCACTAGCCCAAACAGCTGAGCAAGACCCCTCCAGGGACGAGGACGAGCACAGTGGCCCAGAGGAGTTCTTGAGGAGCCATGGGCTGGGGTCCCACAAGTACACACTGGATGTGGAACTCCCCTCAGGTAACTGGCTGCTGGTGCTCCATGCACTGCCCTGGCCTAGCCAGGTTTGTAGCTCCCTCACTGGCACCAGGTTGTCCAATGGTAGAATTTAGACTTGGGAACAACAGTTCCTTGGGTTAGGCTATGAGGGGTAGAGGGACCTCCATCTGGTTAGTCTTTCCTGTGTAACTCTGCTCTGGATTTCTGCCACCATGCCAGACCTCCATCACCATGAACCAGCTATGTGGGATTCTCTGCCATTATAGTCCTATACTAATGAGGCTATGGGCAGGGGTACAGAGTCCCTGGCAGCTGTATGGGCATCCACCTGAAAGTCCACCAGGGGCACCTTCCTGGGAAGAAAATGTGATCAAAGCATGAT
This sequence comes from Onychomys torridus, assembly GCF_903995425.1. Classification (NCBI taxonomy): domain Eukaryota; kingdom Metazoa; phylum Chordata; class Mammalia; order Rodentia; family Cricetidae; genus Onychomys; species Onychomys torridus. The sequence goes on from NC_050452.1 coordinate 27,548,740, forward strand.
CTCTTGCTGTTTACAATGACAGGGATGTGGCAGAGTTGTGCCTGGCCCTGGCATTCCAGCCTTGTGGGAACAAAGGTGCTTACTGGTCCATCTGTCTATCTCAGTTGACCAGGTGTCCTCCCAGGTGCCATGTGTTCACCATGTGGGACACTGTTGGGAGGGATTGGTGCTCTTCAGGATCCACAGCTTCAATTAATATCTCTGATGGACTGCACCTTGCCTTGTAAGCATAGAGGTGCTAGTGAGGTCCTTTCTGGGGGGTCTTAGCAGGTGTTGTGAAGGAAATAAAGATCCTGTCAAGAACATGCAGAATGGCAAGGGTCACTGAGACCCTGGGACCAAGAGCTGGAGACAGTCCTGAGCAAAGAGGCAAGAGAAGATGGCTCTGAGAGGTCCAGCCCTCTGGGTGGGAAGCCATGGCTGAGACAGTGGAGCTGTACGAGGGGCAGCCTCAATGCAGAGCCAGAATGGTTGATAATTGTCCCAGATTTTTTCCAAGACAGTATGTTTTTCTCTCAGGGTTGACTAGTGTCTGGGACCTGTTGGACTCACATTTCCAGTGGGCTTAATGGCCTCTGCTACATGGCCAGCCTTGACATCCCTCTGTGACTTACTTGCCTTGTTTTAGATGGTCTGAAGGTGCAAGAGAATGAGGACAACCTGGCTGTCCTCCATGCTGCTCGAGACTCACTCAAACTCATTCAGAACAAGTTTCTGCCAACTGTGTGCTCCTGGGTCCAGGTGAGGCTCAGTGCCTGGCCTTCAGCAGTGAACGTGGGCTCAAAGACCAGGCAGAGCAAGGATATGGGAGGCGAGAACACTGACCTGGGTGGGGATGAACATTACCCTCTCCCTAGAACTTTGTCTTTTCCTATAAGAAAGGGCGAGGCCATGGGCCTCCTGGCCAGACCAGGCTCTCTGGGGACTGTCTGGGACCTTTGTGAGTCATCCTTTGTTTTACAGCGGTTTACCCGTGGAGGAATCTATAGTGGACACTTAAAACAGGCCATTGACCTGAAAATGGAATTGGAACTTGCTCTGAAGAAATATGAGGAACTGAACATCCAGCCTGGGAAAGGGCAGAGGAGCAGGGTAAGTTCATGGAGCTGAGGCTGAAAGGTCCCAGGAGTCTGCACTTGGTTATTTGAGCAGGCATACATCACCACCTTCAGAAGATTCTGAGTTTTTCCTTACTATGGTCTCATGGTGGGAATCCCAGATCAGTCTCTCCCAAGAGAGGACCTACCTGCTCCTCTTGGCTTGGAGTTCGGGCTGTCCCTCAGCAGGTCTTCTGTGATGTCACTTCATGGTGGCTGCATTCCTGCTGTGGGGGTCTGTTCATCTGTGTTATAGCTAAGGATACTTCCAAAGTACTAAAAACCCATGTGTCGAGGGTACCTCCTGAAAGCCCAAAGAAGCAGGCTGTGCCCTAGCTTAGTGGTAAGTAGGTGAGGACTTCTGTGGAGTTGCTAACAAATAGGGAATCTTGTCTCTAGGCAGGTCCGACAGAATGAAACCTACAGAATGCTCTGGTGCAGTCAGGTGAACATGGGGACTATGCCCTTTGGGGTAGAGACCTAAAGGCCATCTGTCTGTTGGACTGTGTGGCCTCAAACTTGGATAGGCCAGGTTGTTTGTGAGCAAAAACTAATTTTTAGATTCAGGGTGCTGACAAGGTACTGTATCTCCCTGAGTGAGGATCTGGTGTTGAGATAGAGCAGGGATGCATGGATCCCCTGGAAGGGGCTGGAGAGATGGGAGTCCCAGATAGGGCCAGAAAGAGGTGTGGGCATGTGTTCTGAGTGCCTGGTAGTGGGCAAGGATTCAGTCCTATAGTGACCTAGGAGCCACAGAGGCCTCCATGCCAGGTGCACTGGCACTGGCTGGAAGGCAGAGTTTGTTGCTATGCCTGGAGGAGGTGATCCCTTAGAGTGGGGATGGAGATCCTGTGCCTGAGGGCTGCATGGACTGGGGTTCTGCATAAATGACCATAGAGCTGGGGAAGATGGCTGCATTTAGGGTAGTTGGGTTTTGAGATTTTGGTTGAAAGACACAAAACTGTCACAGTCCAGACTTTCTCTGTCACCTGCTTCTTCTCACAGCTTCCAGCTGACAGTCATCGTCCTGTGTTTCTCTCAGCTGGGTTTTTTTTTTTGTTTGTTGTTTTTTCGAGACAGGGTTTCTCTGTAGCTTTGGAGCCTGTCCTGGACTAGCTCTGTAGACCAGGCTGGCCTCGAACTCACAGAGATCCACCTGCCTCTGCCTCCCGAGTGCTGGGATTACAGGCGTGTGCCACCACCGCCCGGCATCTCAGCTGGTTTTAATTAAAACTTTTTTACATTTATTTGTGAGAGTCAGTTCTCTCCTTGTACCATGTAGGTCCAGAGATAAGACCCAAGTCCTTGGCAAGTGCCTTTCCCAGCTGAGACATCTCACAGGCTCCTCTCAGCTGGTTCCCAAACGGAGAAAACAGACATCAGAGCTGCCACCTCCCCATGGAAGTCGTAAAGCTGGACCCTGAGCCTAGTCCCTGAACATAGCCTTAGAGCAGTTGTTCTCAATCTGTGGGTCACGACTCTTTCATGGGGTCACCTATCAGATATCTTACATATCAGATATTTACATTACGATTCATAACAGTAGCAACATTATAGTTATGAAATAGTAACAAAATAATTTTGTGGGGGGAGCACCCCAACTTGAGGAACTGTTAAAGGGCCACAGCATTAGGAAGGTTGAGAGCCACTTAGTGGACCAGCTCACCTGGCAGTCTGACTTGTAAATTCTGGTTTGGAAGCTAGCTTTGAGGCAGAAACAACGCTGTCTTTTACCGGGGAAAAGGTCACATTTGAAGCCATCCACTGCTCCAGCCTAAAACCAAGAGTAGCCCATGTCTCGCCTTTAGAGACCCTGTTGACCACTCTGTGGCAGCTAGTAGGCACATTGAAAGTGCAGTACGGGAAGTGCTGGAGCCAGATGAGGTAGGAGGGAGCTCCTGACTGCTGGTCCCCGCTTTGCAGAGGGTATGTGTGATGTGGGCCAGCAGAGGGCGACCTTGCTTCTCCTTCAGCCGGCCAACCATTGCGTTTACGGCAGTGATGGAAATACAGTGCTGCAGTTGAGTTTGGCAGTGTTTGGTATGTGCAGTTAACATCTTATGAGAGCTGCATTTTGTTGTGTCACTATCTAAGTCAGATTTATGAATTTTGAGCAATGTGTGTCTACAGTGGAGAACATTTCTCTAGCCATGTGGAAAGTGACTGCTCCAGCCCTCACTGGAGCAGTCAGGAAGAGTTTGTTTTATCTCTCCATTCCGTGTCCAAAGTCATCAGTACATCAGGCTTGGCCAAGACTGAGCCTATGACGTGGAAGGCCATCTCACTGTCTGCTGTGTCAGTCCCTCCCTGAAGATCTCAGCCAAGCCACTTCCTACATTATGTGGACAGTCACCTTGCTGATGGGCCTTGGCAGTGCAGGGACATCCTTGGGTAGCCAGTGTTCCAGGGACTGTCCACAGAGCTTTGAATGCTCTTGGGTAGCACAGGGTTTTTGGGTTTTGCAAGGCCTAGGTATTACCAGCTTGCACTACCTTACTGGGACCAACTGCAGTGCTGGTTGATCTCCTTGGTCTAAAGCCTTGTCAGAGAGACAAAGCTGGGTGTTGTTGGGCATAGTTGCCTTAGCCTTGTCTCTTAGCTCCGTATTTCCTGACTGCTGCGTAGCCGTCTGCTGGAGGAGACCTGGGCAGTCTTCTTCTGGCCTACAGGCCACTTGTGATACCTTTGTGGGTGGATAGGACATGCAGCCTCCCAGGTCAGGACTCTGCATTTAGTCCAGCCAGCTCCGGGTGTGCAACTTCCATCCCCAGAGCCCAGCTAAGAAGCTCTGTTTTTCCTCATGGCTTTTACCCATGGCTCTGTTACCTGTATGGCAATGGCCATGCACTCAAGGCAACCGAGTGGACGCCAGGCCTGGTGGTACAAGCCTGTGATCCCCATTACTTGAAAGGCTGAGGCAGGAAGATTATTACTTCAAAACGAGCCTGGGCTGCAGAGTGATTTCTAGGGCCGCCTCTGCAACTTCAAAATGGAAAGAAGGCCCGGGGATTTAGCTTAGTGGTGGAGTGCTGCCTAGCATGTTGGAGGCACTAGGTGCAGCCCCTAGTACTACACCGAAAAGACTGAGTGGCTTGCCCTGACTCCTGCTAGCTGTCCTAAACAGCCCCAGTGCTAGCTTCCTGCTGTGGATCTGCCTTCAGTGTAAGGGGGTATTTGGCCCATAGTAGATGGTCAGGGCATGGCTATGTCAGTACTTCTTTGGCTCCCAGGACCGAGGGCAGTTTCACTGGCCATTTCCTAACTCCCACGGGACACAGACATGGGAGTCTGAGACCCAGCCCTTAGACACTGTGGGCACAATCTTCCTGTGGCATGTGGTGGGCAGTCTTGGGTTGATGTGATGATGCCCAGGGCCTGTATTGTTTCCACTATCCCTTTTTGCACCCAGTGGCTACTAGCCTGTTCTTACCCAGATTAGTACATGAGTGTCTCAGCAGGTAGATGGTAACCCTCACAGCTGAAGCCCAGCTACTTACTTCCCCTTGTGCGTATAGGATCTGCTGTGAAGACAGGCCCTTCAGGGTGTTATGGGGGTCCTCTCTCTGGCTCCTCTGGTCACACAGGTCAGCACACTGACCCAGGCCATCTGTGGGTATGTAGGGCTGCCTGGGCCCAGTGAGACTGATCATGCCTACCTTCAGTGGGAAGGCAGAGATTGCTGCGCTCTGCTGTCAGTTGAATGGACACTTCCCAGACCTGTCTCTACAAACTGATGTGAACGAAAGGCACTGCTCTGAAGTCCTTGGAGATTTTGCTTGCCGCAGCTGGAGAGCGAGAGAGGCGCTGCTTGTAGATGAAGTGATTGGCGGCTCCCGGACTGTGAGTGGCAGCGCCCAGGCTCAGGTGAGCACTGCTTCCCAGAATAGATACAGCGACTGCCTATCTACACATCGCCCGCCCTTCCTGCAGCTGGTGGGCAGCTCCTTGCAAGGCTGCTGCACCAGTGTCTTGGGGGGGAGGGGCAGGGAGAGGGCTAATGAATGTCTATGTTAATTAGAGCTGTTTTAATTAGAAATCATGATGAGGTGTTCACTAATTTCCAAATAAAATTTACGGAGGGTTTAAATCATTTCCTAGTGTTTCCCCATTTAGCACGGGATTGGCATCGTTAACTCCTCATGTAGAACAGGCTGAGCAGGGAACACTAATTCAATAATGCATGATTTAAACATTTAAGAACTTCTAACAAATGTGTCAGATTGAAACAAATACAATGTCATAAACAGCAGCCCAGACTTTGGAAGGGTCCAGGCTGTCTTTGGAAGGTTGGGTTGACGCAGGCTGTGCTGGTTATTGCCTTTCCCTCAGGCATCTCTGTAGTCCAACCCCAGTTCCCATTTGAATGTTGACATTGGTTTCTGCACAGTATTGCTTTCCTTTTGACATAGATGGTCTGTCTTCAAAAATACTTAAACCAGTTTAAACATGTCTAAGCATTTGCTTTACAGAGTATGCACACCAGCTCAGTTTGGAGGCAGGCTGGGGATAAATCTTGACCCGATCAATGTGGAGGGCCATTTGGTAGAGTTAGTTTCTACCTGCTCTGTTACAGAAGAGCTATAATAATCCATGGCGGCCTCATTATTTAAACTGATAAAAATCCTTTGAAAACTTTTAAATTGCCTGGCTTTTCATTATGTAGCTCTGATCTTGGTTAGTTTGTATTATGTAATTAAGAAAACACAAATTCCCACCAGCTGGTGGTCAGAGCAGTGATTGCAGACATCAGTATGTCTGGCTTGTCAGCAGCTGTTCTGTCCTTCCTGACTGCTGGTCTACCTGTTCCTGTGGTTATAAATGTGTCTTTGTGCACAGCAGTCTTAGGGGCCATGTGGCCGCCACCTTGATGGAACCACAGACTCATCTTCGCCCTCTCACAGCAATGGAAATCAATCTGTTTGGTTCATGCTGTGCAGCTTTGCTCACTTTCTGTGTTGGGTGCTGGCCAGCCCGCCTTTCAGATCAGCCTCATTACCAGGCCCATGGGTGCAACTGTGGGAGCTCACCCAGGCCCAGCTCCTCTCCTGCTGAGTGTTAAGAAAGCTCCCTGGGCTGTGCAGGATTTGCTTTTGTAGGTGAAAAGGACAGAGGCAGAAAACCCAGGGAATGAAATGTTGAACCGTCAGGCACACCCAGGGAGAACAGAGAAACTAAATCAGCTTTGCGGGACCTTGTGCAGCAGCAGGGCCCGTAAACAGCCTTCCCAGTGCTGTGCTCCCTCCATCACACTGAAGGCCAAGCACGCACTCAACAGCAGAGAGTGGGGAGGGGTGTGAGCATAAGTTCTTATGAGGTCAGCTCACGAGGATGGGAGAAAACAGCTCAGCAGCCTCTCCACCAGCCTGTACCCTCCCTCCCCTGCTGCACAGATCTGGTCTTGGTTTTCCCTGGTTCCAGTGTCCAGCCCAATCATTTTCTCAACACCTTCTCATATGTTATCTCTTTAGCTCCAGGAGTACTCCCTCGGATTTTTTCCTCCATTTTACAGAGGAGAAAGCAGTACTGAGAAACTCATATGAGTCTTGGCCCCTCCTAAAGTCCCAGATGACCAGTGGAAAGGCTGCCTGATGAATGTGGTACCAGCACCTTTGGGACAGGTCACACAGCATAGCATGGCCTCATGTGCCCGGAGGCTGGCCACGTGCTCTCACCTGAGATGGCAGCCAAGGCACAGGGAGGGCCCTGTTCCAGTCCTGGCAAGTGTTAGTCGTGAGGACGCACTTCCACCCTGCGTGGTTGGCTTTCTGTGCACACTCCTGGGAGGAATGATTAGTGATTTCACACTTCATTGGATGTTAATGTGTGGAGTTCACATAACCTCATTCATGATAACTCTCCCTGCCTCTGCACCACTCACACAACCTTGTCATTGGGAGCCTGTATATATGGGTTCCCAGAGCAAGCTGGTTTGAGGATACCCATTAGGAGCACTGTAAACCCAGAGTACCTGACCTCTTTGTAGCAGGATAGACTCAGCTCTTGAGTGCCAGTGCCGGGAAGCTCCCTGGCACTAGGGCTATTGCTGGATTCTCAAGGGCAGGTTTTGTGGACTGTTCCTCAGTATTTAGATCAGGGGAGAGAGGAGGAGGAGGAGGAGGAGGGGGGGGGGGCCTGTCCCTGTGTGTCCTGCAATGCTATTGTGAGATCTCTTTTGTGAGCATGGCCTTTATAGAAACAGTCATTCCAGAAAACAAAGTTTTGCTCCAGCATTAATATTTGGACCTGAGCATATGCTCAAGAGCCCTGTCTGCACCTGGGCAGGTCTGACTCGGTGGACACCAGGTGTCTGTTCTGTGTTATCACGTGGTCAGCACCACTACGCCACGCCCTCTGTCCTCTGAAGGTGCGTCCCTGGCAGCCGAGATGCACATGAGATATTGGCCTGGCCGGGCAATTTGCACGGCCTTCCAGGGAGGGCATTAGCATATAAATAGCAGATGCAATGACGGCCATCACAGCTGAGCACGTTTAATTTTTAGTTTATAAGATAGAATGGGTTTTTAAATGCATAGCCATCAAGCCGCTGAAAGACAAATGCAGTTTGGAACTCACTTGTCTGACGAGGCCTTACATCATTTTTTTTTTAAAAGGGAAATAGACACACATAAAACTGAACAAAAGTGATTTCTTGGGTGAAAAGTAATTGAGATTGCGCACCAAGTTAATTAGATCGTACAAAATTTATTTAATGGTCCCAGCTGTATCTCCAGGCTTTGGGCTTGGCGGCCATGGCTTTCTGGATGTTGAGATGCTCTTCCCATTCCTTCGCAAATAATTAGCACTCACCACCCCACTTCTGTAAACTGATTGCATTGTATATTTTAGCTGTGTTATTGCTTGTTTAATTATGATCATGACGACTCATTTTTCTAAATCCTTTTAACTGTGGGTGAGAGTCAATTTGTATAAAACCAGCAGTACCCCTACCACGACAACAGTATTGGGTAAAAGCTTGTGTCTGTCTTGTGGGGTGGATGAGTTGGCCCTCTGTAGGGGTCTGTAACTCCCACCAGGGGGCCAGCTTGGGAGACATCACCTGATTGGCTAGAAGGGTTCTGACCACCCACCCTAAGCCTCAAAGGCACTCAAGGATTTCACTTGTCAGAAAAAGTATGAGAGAGATGCCCAGCTGGTGTGTAACTCCCTATGCAGATCTCATTAAGGGTTGGTCATCACCACCCCCCTTACCCCCACCCCCTGGTTTCCCGAAGTTTGTTTTGTGTTGTTTTGTCACAGGAGAAAACTTGGCCCTCATGTGGAATAAAAGTAAATTGTTCTTAAGAACATTTCAAAAGTCTGACCTCATTTTGAAGATGTTACCAGGACTGATGCCTTTTTACCAGGTGGGAGATCTTTCCCAGGATCCTCGGCACCCAGCTACTTTTAGTGGACTCTCTGGATGCTGCCTTCTGTCTGACCTCCCCTGTGACCTTAAAGGCAGGTTACCACCTCAGTTGTCATGACCTCCTGATTATTTAGATTCTGAAATAGTAAGTGGAGGCTGGTCAACTGAGCTTCAAGACCATCCCGTGAAGAAGGCCTTCTCTCCTCTGGGCTGTGTTACCTTTCCAGGGGACTGCCCCTTGTGACCATAATATTTCTGAGCAGGTCACAGGAGTGTCCTGACAGCCAGAGCTCAGAGCTTTCCCACATCAGAGTAATTTCCCGTCTCTCAGGTATAGCTCATCGGTCAGCTGTCCTTGGTAACTTCCGCACCAAGGATTTGCAGTATCGGTATTACTGCAAATAGTACCAAGTGTGAATGAAAACTTCACTTAAGTATTAACAGTGGCATCTCTAAATTCTAGTTGGTGAGTGTGAGGACTCCATCTCCCAAGAGTTGCAGAGTAAAGTGTAGGAGTGGCTGGCAAGTCTCTCTGTGGCCCCAGAGGAAGCCTGGGTCTTTTTCAAGGCAAATGTGGTAGAAAAGCAGACAGTCAGAGGCCTTATCCGTGCTCATTTAAGAACAGGGAAGAAACCAGTGCTTCAAATTTAATCTCAAAAATAAACGATTTAGTTGGGGAGGAAGAAGATAGAATTCTAATAGTTACCTAAGCAGTTGAATATTTTTAGGGAATGAAATTTTGATAAAAAGTCCCCAGCAAAATTCAAGGGTGTGAGCAATAAGCATAATATTTTATGAAAATGACCCCCATATTTAAAACCTGGCACTATATGTTATGCATTGTAGCACCCAGCCCACATCTACCTTTTAGAAAATTAAAACACATAAATTCTGTTTAGTGTTTGATACGCACTGCACTAGCTGAGCCCGTAATGCCCTAAAACCTTGGGCTGCTTTCCACCTTTCATAAATTCCTGGGTAGATTCTATACAAAAATAATTTTCAGGTCCGTGGCTCATTGTTATTCAAACGTGATTGATCGTCGTCATTTGCTCAGCTCGGGAGTTAAGTGCCCCTGTCATTTCCAAAGAGTATAATTGGGACGTTTCACAGGTCAGCGGTGGAGACAGGCTTCCCTTTTGATCAGTGTTAGACTGATAACAAAAATTACAGTTTCCGATGATTAATGTCCCCGTGCTTCCCAGATGCACGACTGTGGGCTGCACCAAAACAAAGTGCATTTGCATCTGATTATGCTCTCTCGGGCAGCAGTCTCCCAGGCTGGGGCATGGGGCCAGCAGGCACAGCCAGATGTGGCTGCTGATGGCACCCGCAGCCCCACGATGGAGCCTGCCTCTCCCTGGGCGGGCAGCATGCTGAGCTAGGGCGTAAGTAGGTGATGCACTGTAGATCCCTCCTCCATGGTGGTTATCATTGGCTTGGCTTGGCTTGCGATGCACAGTGGCTCCTGACCTGGAAATCGAAGCTACTCCTTAGATGTCCTTTCTTCAGGAAATAGTTCAGACCATGAGTAACATCTGTGAATTCAAAGTGTCACTGTTGGAAGTGGTTTTTAAAAAGTTTTTCAAAGTTTTTCTTATAACCCTATAAGGGTCCCAGTAGTTGGCATTCACTTGACAAGGGCCTTCCTTGTCTCAACTCTGCCCTGGAGCTTTTGTTTGTTTGTTTAGTTGGTTGGTTGGTTTTTTGTTTTGTTTTATTTTGTTTTGTTTTGAAACAGCGTCTCTCTATTATCACTATTATGAAGCTGTCCAGGCACTTGCTACATATGTCAGGTTGGCCTCCTCTAACTCACAGAGATCCACCTGCCTCTGCCTCCCAACAGCACAGTCCACTCTCAGACATTGATGGATATTCAGTGCAGAGCTCCTGCTGGTCAACTAGAGCTCTGTGGATTGTTACTGTAATTGAATCCTCTCTGTATCTCACTCCTTATACACATTCCCCTTCATTCATCCACAGAAGAGCGCTCAGATTCAAGTTGTGCAGCACCATGCCCAGTCAATTGCTCTGGAGCTTTGGAAGCTGCAAAGGGCATTGAAACGTGGGGAGCACCCAAATCCAAGGGCATCACAGCTCAAGGGGCCACTCCAGTCTGAGGGGTACCACATCCCTAGGGCATGGACCTCCTTGTCCTGGTGAGCTGAGCCTGGCCCCCTAGTGTGACAGGTGGCCAATGGAGGAAGGTTGGGTTTCTGGCATCCTATCCTGAGTGTGGAAGGCTCTGGAAGAATATCAAGTCAGTGGGAGGTAGGGCAGGAGGAACTTCATCAGAGGATGTTTCGACAGTGAGGTTAGAGGAGCAGTGTGTCTGAGGCATAGCGAATGCTATGACCTGTGACCCTGGTGGCTCGCTTGGGCATGGCAGCGCGGTAGATGGGATGGCAGCAGCATTAATTCAGGCCCTGCTGCCTGCTTAATGGGGATGGGCCAGGTGTGCAAAGTACTTGGTCATGCACACTGCACTGGCACAAGAGAGTTGGCAGTGATTAGGACATGGCTCCAGGAGAGAGCTTAGCAAAGGCACCGTGGTTTAAGAATAAGAACAGCCTTAGAGACACTGTCATTGAAGACCATCCACATTTAATGTGGAAATTAGAGAGACGGCCCTATGTGCAGCAACACTTGTACACAGTCTACAGACAGCTGCTGTTGTATAGAGCTGATGGCCTCATTTGTACTTGGGGATGTTTCCACAGACAGAAGCCCTGGAAGACAGCGAGGATGAGGATCAGGACTTCGTGGAGGTCCCAGAGAAAGAGGGTTATGAACCTCGAATCCCTGACCACCTCCGGGCTGAATATGGTGAGCTGTGGACCCACAAGGGGCAAGATTGAGCATCCAGGGTGCTGGGGAGATAGGTCCCCACTCTGGACAATGTCCCTAGGTTGTGACATCAACACAGGGAGCTTAGCCTTCAGCTTCCCTTGTACAACTATTGTGTTAGTAATTGTTGCTTGTATTTAAATTGTGGAGTTTTTCTTTTGTGTCTCAAGTCCCCCTGGGGGCCAGCACATAGCAGGCTTCCATCATGCAGGGTCTTCTGGGCCATTTGGTGCTCTGGCTGTAGGGCAGGGGTGCAGTCTGATGGGGATGCCTTTGCCCACATAGAGCCTGCACCAGGCTGGGAGGGAAGCAGACACCATGATAAAAAGCATCCCTGCTTTGTGTCTGTGAGGTCACAGATGTGACCACTGACTCAGGAATATTTGAACTCCATAGCAAGAATGAGCTTGTCACACACAGCACCACTGTGACAGACAGGAATGTCCCATCTAGGATTTTCCTCTTTTCCAAGAACTCTTAAAGCCACACTCTGTGCCCTAGTTTTATGCCCTCCAGAGGGAAACTTAAAGGGGATCCAGGACCCAGGTCACAGGCTCAGGTTATGGCATTGCTTATGTCCAGAGGAAGCAAATAAAAACAAGTACCCTGGCTTCTGGGAGGCAGTACACAAGTGGATTTGAACTGGTGTCTGTGGGGTGGAGTTGGGATTTGTTAAGAGAACTTAGATGATTATATGACTCGTGTGTGAAGACATGACCCAATGTAGTGTCATACCAAATTAGCCCAGGCAGACTCACCCTTCACTCCCCCAACCCTCTGCCCAGTGCCATCTGCTGGGCAGGCTGGGCACTTGGGGGTCAGTAAGTGTGTGACTGTCAGGAGGAACCTCCACACTAAGGGGGTACTGGTGACTCCTTGGCTGAGCATAATGTCCTGGCTGGGCTCACTCTGCAGGAGTTCCAGTGTTGTAATGTTCCTTGAAGCGCCCTGCCTGGTAGAGCTGCCCTCTTATCCCTGCTTGCCCATCTGCTGGTTGTGGGCCCCTCACCTTGCTGAGTTGTATACACCCTTTCTTTTAGCCTTACAGTGCTCTCATGGGGTTCTTCTGCCTGCAAGAACTCCAAGCCTCCCCCACCCACAAGCTCCTCCAAGCACCCATCTCTACCTGAAGTGCATTTTACCATCTCCCAGCCTATCTTTTCACCTAGTGGAAGATAGATACCTCACGGCCAAACCCTTACCCAAAGTGGTCAAAGCCAGTGCCACACCTAACATCTGGAGTACTCAAAAGTGTTTCAGGCATACCGTGGGATGACATGGCCATCCTCCTGTGCCCATAGTGGTCTTTGCCCCCTGTTTCTTTTACCCTCAGTTAGATGAGGCCCTGGTCTAGCAAGGTGCTGGTATAGATGTGGCTATATCTGAGGCCACCAGAGTCTAGAACAGTGGGCTGTGAAGTCAGGTGCGGCAGGGACACTTTTCATGGTCCAGGCAATGTGGTTAGCACCTACCGATGTACCAGAGTCTTACCTACCAAAATGTTCTTCTGCCCTCCTTGGAAGCCACATTTTCCTTCTTAAGCTAGGGGATTGACTGGCTCTTGGGGTCTTAGGGCTCATGGTTGGCACCAGAATTTTTTAGCTTGGGCCTCTGCATCCTGTTCTAATGTTCCATATCTTTCCAGCAGATATAGTAAGTCTGACTTTACACGGGCCTTGAGTGGCTCCAGATCATATGTAGCAGCCAGCAATGACAAGCCAACACTGAAGAGTGTCCTCAAAGAACAGAACAGATTCTTTCCATCTGAGGAGAGGAAGATGGCCTATGGCTTGGGAATGAATGGCCAGTGGTGGTGCCAATGACAGCAGCCTCTGTTGACAGATTCCTACTCAGTGTCACCCCTGGGAGATAGATAGGCACAGTAGAATTGACAGGGCTAGAGCAAATCCTGTAGTCCTCCTGATTGGTGATGGTTCTGTGTCTGCCTGTATCTGGATGGCTTGTGATTGTTGGCCATTAGGGTCCAGCAAAGGAGGCTGAGTTGTAAAAAATACTTTGAAGCATCTCCCAACGTTACTTGTTTGGACACAGCCATGGGCAACCTGCTGTGAGGCTACATAGGCCCTGGCAGCACAGGGAACCAATCACAAGTGACTCTGGTTTGGCAGTTACACCCCACATCTTCTCATGGTCACCCCAGCCGGCTCAGGGCTGTGTTCCTAATGTAGAATAATCCATGATTTTCAATAGAACACTGTTGGTTCCACTACTGAGTGTTCGGTTATTTGTTATCTAGCAGCAATAACTACACTACCCATAGCTCCTGCATCAGCCTGTGTGTTTTTCCTCAGAGCCTTCTCTGTGTACCTGGCTGTGGAAGGGCCTACAAAGCTGGTAAGGGCTTTATCCCGCCTCACAGAAAGGCAGAGACCCTGGTGCCTTGCTTCATTGTCTCTAGTTCATCTCTTTCTTGGAAAAGCTCTGGCACCTGTTTTAGACCTGGAAGGCAGTAGTGACTGTTGTGGTCTGAGCCAGGTGTTGTTATTTTGTGTTTTCAAAATGACATCAAGTGGGAAGTGTGGCAGAGGCTGAGTAGGCTGGCAGGGTGTATAGGTAGACCTACAGCAGCCACACTCAGTACATACAATCTGGCCATCAGTGCCACCATTGGGCTGAGGGCCATAGGAACCAAGGCAGGGTTGGTGGGCCCTTGAGCCCAGGGAATGTTTGATGATTCCTGGAGCAGTCACAGGAGGGGCTGAGGAAAGAGCACTAGCCCCGTGGGTAGGACTTGTGGCAGGGATGGGAAGTGGGAAGCCTCCATCATTGCACCAAATGAAGACTCCCTCGGGAGTCCTGGGAACTAAGCCAGCAGCCTAGGCTGGAGTGTCCAGACAGACAGACACTGTGCAGTGAGCTCAGTTCATAATGCTAGTTTATAGTCCATCACTGTTTTTCCAATTAAACACAGGCGAATCTAAAGTGTTAGATTCAGTCTAAATCCACACGGCTGAGGAAATCAGACTCTTTTTTCTTTCTCATTTCTTTCTCTGAATTTTCACTGAGGGGCTTTTATCTTCCCCTTAATCCTACCATTTCTGTCAGGACATAATCTCTTTCTCAAATTTACATTTTAATTACAAGGCCAGCTGAACTAGGTAAAATCAATAATGTCAGCGCGCGGCAGCCTAACTTTGTGCGGAGCCCCGGCCTCTCCATTTCCTCCTATCGATCCATCTCTCCCGCACTGTCTGCTTTAGTGCTTCAGGCAAATAGGTGCCACTTGGCCAATTTAAACAAAAAAAGGAGCTTTGGACATTTTTATGATTCTTTCTAAAAGCAACCATGGGAGTAAATTTTAGCCAAGGGACTACTGGAGTCAGACCCTGCAAGGCAGCAGGGCCATGGTGGTCAGCAGGGTGACGTCTCACTCTTTTAGGCCACACACCCCTTGGCCTGAGGAGTGTGCTCTGCTTTTTGGGTTTTAACTTTGAAAATATGTCAGTGAGATTGATTTTCTACGACGGTGTGAAAACAGTGGTGTGTTCGGTGCCCTGAGTGTTTACCCTGCTCTAACACGCTTACCCATCTTCTTAATGGTTTAAAACAACAAATCAATGAAAAATATATTTCATTCTTGTAACTCTTAGGAATTCTCATATTGATCTTTTGGCTGCGATTGTATCTATCTAAATGTCACATTGTTCACTTACCAACCTTGCCTCCCTGCTGTGTATGTATGTATGCAGGGCTGGGCTAACTGCTGCCTTCCACATTGCCGGTAACATTGTGATGGGAAACACAGAGGGTCACATGGAAGTGTTTGCCACCCAAACCTTGGACACTGTTTTTAAGGATGGAGCAGAGAAGGGGCTGCCTGGTATCTTCTGACACACAGTGTGCCCAAACCTTAGGACCATAGAGCTCTAGAGCCTGGCAGTGGCTGACTATGACTCCACTACCCTCAGAGTGACGCTGCCCAAGTCCTCTGCTCCTTACCTATGAGTCTTCAAGAGATAGGAGCCCTTACCTGTGTACTGGATGTACCAGAGCAGAGACAACAAATGTGTCTCTCAAGGGCGTCAAGTAAATATTTTGGCTTTCTGGGCTGTGTCAGGTCTCTGTCATAGTTCCACTCCAGACTCGGCAGATAAAGCACAGACAAATGGCTAGAGCTCGGGCCAGTAAAACTTGGTCATAGAACAGGCAGTGAAGCAGATTTGGCCCGTTCCTCCACGGCCCCAGGAAGCACTGAGGAGCAGCTGCTCATTTCTCTGCCATGTCAGGCTGACCTCCGCTCTACAACAAGCCCATTGTGAGTCCAGAACTCTGGTGGCTTAGTGCTGTGACCCCTCAGAGCTGTAGGCTTCGCCTTCCCAAGGGCCTCAGGTACAGTGTGTTGGTCTGCCTTGATGGGTGTCTCTTTGTATGCGTAGACTTTGTTTGATTTGGTTTTGGAAACAGTATCTTGCATTGAACTTGAAGGCCTCCTACCCAGGCCTTCTGAGTACTGCAGCCTTGAGTCTAGAAATTAATGCACAGACTTAGCATTTTTAATGAATTTGTTCTTGATTTAGGCTCTTACTATGTAACTGGCCTCAGCCTTGAGATTCTCCTACCTGAGCACTCCAAGTTCTGGATAAAAGTGAGGTCCACGGCTGGAGAGATGGCTCAGAGGTTAAGAGCACCGACTGCTCTTCCAGAGGTCCTGCAACCACATGGTGGTTCACAACCATCTGTAATGGGATCTGGCGCCCTCTTCTGTATGCATAATAGATAAATAAATCTTAAAAAAAAAAAAGAAAAGAAAAAGAAAAAAGTGAGGTCCAGCTTGTACTTTGGCTATTAGGTACAGGTCCATCCACATTTATCATACATTCACATATTTTTTCTTTTGTACTACTTTTTAAACTTCAGATCTACTTTCCCAGTATTAACCTATTTTCTCAGCTGTCTCTTGATTGTTTATTAACTTTTTTCTTTGAGCTGCTCAGTAGCTATTTATTAGCTAAATGTATTTGACTCGCCCAGTCTGTCGGCTCACAGATTTATCAGTCCATGTGACAGGTGGTCCTCAGTGTGTTCAGAGCTGGGCACCATACGTTTTCTGGCTTTGCTGCTGCTGTTTGGCTTTTTTCTCCCACTTAAAAATGAATCTTCATATCCTTCTGAGAGCTATCTCTAATTTTAAGACTCACATATTTTTACATTCACTGCTTCCATTCTGTGGTTCTGGGGACAGAGCCCAGGGCTGCACATATATTAAGCATGTTTTCTACCACCAGCCCAGCCCTTTGCTCCCTCACTCACTAATTTTTTTATGGTTTCTATACTGTCCTCTGCATAAGATAGGTGATCAAGAACCCACTTATCCTACCTCCCTGGCATTGGGCCACCCTGGTATCTTAGTACCCACTGAGTTAGTGTTCTGTTGTCAGAAGTCATTTTCTCCTTGTTATCTTTTGTTTGGTTGGTTTTGGTTTTTTCAAGACAGGGTTTCTCTGTGTAGTTTTGGTGCCTGTCCTGGAGTTCTCTCTGTAGACCAGGCTGGCCTCGAACTCACAGAGATCTGCCTGGCTCTGCCTCCTGAGTACTGGGATTAAAGATGTGCACTACCACCGATCAGCTGCTCCTTGTTATCTTGCCCTGAACTTGTGATTTAGATTTTTTTTTTCTTGATGGATCACTTATGCTAAGGGTATTCTTAAAGAATCTTCAAATGGTAGTCCTTGTAAGGTCTTGGGTCACAAGACCTTCCTGTACCTGTGGTGGGCTTGACAGCTCAGCAGGGTGTTCAGCTGTAAGCTTAGCTCTTCTTCCTACTCACTGTGTTCCTTTCTTCCTTTTTCTCTTTTGTGGCTCTGAGGATGGGACCCAGAGCTTCACACATACTAGGCAGATGCTCTGCTACGACACTGTATCTCCAGCCCTTCCCTGTATCCTTCAAGATGGCTTTTCCAAGGCCTTAAACTTGCAGCTATGGCTGAAAGTGAGGCTTCCAGTTCACCTTTTCTTGGTTACTGTTGTGTTCTCTGACTTCCTCTGTCAGCCAAAGTTGCCCCTCTGCCTCCTCTGGCAGGCCACAAGTCCCTTAATTTCAGGAAAACTGGCTCATTTCTTCAACTATTTCCTACACCCCAATTATATTTTATTTCCTCTGGAATTCCAGAGACAAGGACAGCAGTACTGTAGATCTGCCCTTCCCACTGCTGGGCTCTGCGCCCTTGCTCATATGCCTCACCATTGGTCCCTCTGCCCTTTAGAGACACAGCAAGTAATCCTTCTTCTTCCGCACTTCCTGCTCCTCGTCCTTTTGGTTTTTAATTTTATTTTATGTGTGTGGGCGTTTTGCCAGCTCGTATGTTTGTGTGCCATGTGTGTGCCTCCCACCTGAGGAGGCCAGAAGAAGGTATCGGGTCCCTGTCACTGGGGTCAGGCGGTTGTAAGCTGTCATGGGGCGCTGCTCTGAAGAACAGCCAGTGCTCCCAGTGCTGCGCCATCTTCTCCCCAGCCGCTGCTCCTGGTCTTTGCTAGAAGGTGTCTGCCTTTTCTGACTGCCGCCTGCAGTCCTCCTCAGCTCCTCTTCCCTTTTTGTCCTACCTCAGCTGTGGAGTCTGCCTCGTCTAAGAAATGGTGCATCATCTGCTCTCTCTCTGGTGCCAGGGTGCTCAGAAGTCTGAGCTTCTTCGTCAGTGCAGGACTCCCTCGTTGCTCCTGCCATGAGTGTGAGAAGTGGGGTAACAAATGGGTAGTGCCTCTGGAGTCCCAGTTCAGACTATGCTCTGGGGCCTGCAGGGGTCAGAGTTGGCCCTCCCTGCAACCTCCTAAGAGCCAGACCCAAGAATGTGCAGGCAGGGGAGCAAAGTGGCAGGATTCTGCCATTGGAGAGGGGAGAGTAAATCCGAGCTAAGATTGGTGTCATCGGCATAGCCTGTGGAAATCCTGCTGTCAAGTGTCAACATCATAACCTCCTCTAGCTGGTAGTAGGGCAGGTATTCCAGGGTGACATCCTGTAGTCAGGGGCAGCTGCCTCACAGCCACAGAAAAGGTACTGCAGTCACAGAACCCAGGCCTGGCTGCAGCTATCCCTGCGGCTTTTGAAGTTTAGAGCAGAAGCTGGGAGCGACCTTGGGTGTTTCCTCTGAGGACAGCACAGGGAGAAGAGGCACTGCTAAGTCCCAGCTGGAATCGTGTCGCTGCAGGAGTACAAAGGCTGCTTTTCTCTGTTCCTTGCTCAGTGAAGGGAGGCCTGCTGTGGGGGGGCGGGGAGGGAACTATATATGCACACTATGGGTAGCCTCTGTTTAGCATAGCAGGTTTTGTACGCAGAAGTCTGTCTTGGTTAGGGTTTCTACCACTGCAACAAAGTACCATGACCAGAAAGCAAGTTGGGGGCAGGGGTTATTTGGCTTACACTTCCACATTGCTGTTCATCACTAAAGGAAGTCAGGACAAGAACTCAATCAGGGCAGGATCCTGGAGGCAGGAGCTGAAGCAGAGGCCATGGAGGGGAGCTGCTTACTGGCTTGGTTCCCATGGCTTACTCAGCCTGGTTTTTATAGAACCCAGGACCAGCGGCCCAGGAATGTCACTACCCACCATGGGCTGGGACCTCCCCCACTGATATCAAATTGAGAAAAATAACTTACAGTTGGATCTCCTGGAGGCATTTTCCCAACTAGGCTCCTTCCTCTCTGGTGACTCTAGCTTGTGTCAAATTGACACACAAAACCAGCCAGTACAAAGTCCATCCTCTCACTGTGAGAAGCTGTGGGCAAAGGTGACAATATTGTTGGTCCATGCTGTGAACAACTCTGAGTAGGCTTCTAGTGACAGTCCCCGTAGGCTAGGGCTGCCTGGGTCCTTGCCCTGTGTCCCCTACATAAGAGTGCGGCCCCTGTCTAAGAAGTTGAGATGACAGGCATTTCGTGTGCTATTAGAGAAGTGAATGTTATCATGTGTGGGTGCACCTGAGGCCTGACCACATGGTGTTCCCCCAGTTTGCTCTGGACACGTTGTCATTTCAGGGCTGGAGCCAAAGGCCTCACTGAAGACTCTCGAGAAAGGTAGAGCTGTGTGCAGCTTACAGGAGAGGACAAGGATGAGAAAGGAAGAGGAGGCATCAGACCCCACCTCTGCAGCTGCCCAGCTATTGCGGCTCCAGGACAGCTTGCCGTCCACTTCACCCTCCTCTACCAGGTGACTCTAGATGTCCCATGTTGTTGGGCCTACTGTCTAATACTGCCACCACCTGTCTGGGTTGGCCTGAACAGGTTCCCAAGAACCTCCGCCACCACCCCACCCCACCTCACCCCTGTGTATGTTTGTAACCCTAGACAAGTAGCATCTGTTAATGTGGGGCATGGAGCTCAGCTGGGTCTGCAGCAACCCTCTAGAGCTCCTGCAGCCAGGCCCCATTCTTGAAGGAAATGTCAGGCAGGTTCACATCACAGATCAGAGCTAGGGCTCAGTAGGCCAGGCTTTTTGCTAGACCTCATTAGCCATTCTGAAACCGCAGGCCTAACGTAGTTTATTCATGCTGACCCCAGGCCTCTGGGCTGCACTGGGGTGTGGGAGGGAAAGGCAAGTGGTCACACAAGCAATGGGTAGCCTACATGTGCTGATCTGTTTTCAGGTTACTTCTGGGGCCAAAGGAAGCCCAGAAGCAGGCGGAGCGGGCTCGAGCACCCATTGTACCCTTTGGAGTGGACCTGTGTTACTGGGGCCAGGAGAAACTAACAGCTGGAAAGATCCTTAAGTGAGTCTAACCTATCTGGTTCTCAGGACTCAGAGCATGGCATGGCTTTGTATATCTGTTCTCTGGCTCTTCAGACACTGGTGCTTGAACCTTACTATTGCTTATTCAGGAGGTACCCATAAACTTCATCCATTACTCAGTGTGAAGAAGAAAGCTCAGTCCTGAGACCCTCCTGGCCGTTGTGGCACCTCCTTAAGATGCAGGAGGCTGATGCACACAGTGTTAACTGGGTCATAAGTTGGATTCTTGTTCTGCAAGGACCTTCTGAGTGGGGCTACCCCAGCAGAACCCAGGCTGCAGACAGCTAAGGGCGTAGGGATAGCAGGACACATCTAGGAGTACAGGTGAAGACTCATGTACAGGAAGGAGGAGTCAGGGGCGGTTGGAAAGGCCCAGGTTGCATTTGCTGGTACTGTACTTAAGAGCTAGAGCTGAGAGTCCAAGAGCAGTAAAGCTAATGACTGTGTGAGCCCCAGGCTGGGCTGGCTGGGCACTAAACTTACATGACAGGAATTGGGACCTCTAGAAGCCTAAGAAATGGAGCCAGGTTCCCCATGGAGAGTCCTGGTCCAGGGCTTTGCCCTGAGGCTCCATGGGTTAAATATTGGTACAGTTAGGCGTGTTGTGAGGCACTGACCCAAGTTCAAGTCTTACCTCTGTGTTGCTGCTGCCATCGCAGTACTCTGTCATTGGATGCTGTTGCTCCCAACCATAGCCAGGACCAGTCAGGATCCTGGGCCCCATTACCCTTCTGCCCACCATTTGCCCCACCATCTCTGAGCAATCCACAGAGGTGCCAGCTCTTGGGGCAACTGGCATCCATGTGCAGAGCCCATAGAATCCTCCCGTGTGTCAGGCAGGAGGCACAGTGGCAAAGCCTGCCCCATTCTCTGGCATCCAGATAAAAGTGGCTTTAATGGGGTTTGGTAATGGGCTGGGGCTATAGTTCAGTGGTAGAGTGTTTGCTTAGCATGCATGAGGCCTTAGGTTCAATCCCTAGCACTGCCACGGGGGAGGAGGAGGAAGCAAGGTTTGATGATAGCAAGAGAGTAAAAGCTCCATCCTTTGGGTCCCTTAGCACTGCATGAAGTCTGGATATGAATTTATCTATGCTTCTTCTTCTGGGTCATTGGTGCCATGTCAATGTCAGAGCCTGTATTCTCCCACTTGGTGGCAAAGGGACCTGTGACATGGACTCATGCTGCTCTCAAAGCCACAGTCTGAGGGCCCTGGAGCTGCTGTCTGCTTTGCAAGGAGACTCTGAGCTCAGGCTAGTGGTTATACCCACCATCTTTGGCTGGTTCATGAACATCATTATTTGAACCTGGTTACAGTGATTATGTTCTCTAGTCCAGGAAGGCCTCAAGGCCACCAGGGGTCAGTACTCTCCCCAGGGTTGAGGTACAATTGGGGTGCATTGGGATTGGGCCAGATCCCCCCTTCTGGGTCCACAGTAGCCACTCTGAGGGTCTCTGGTGCACCTTGCAGATCTGACTCTCAACACCGCTTCTGGAAACCCAGCGAGGTAGAGGAGGAGGTGGACAGTGCCCATGTTTCTGAGATGCTCCATAGCCGACACATTACCTTTGCAGGGAAGTTTGAGCCCGTGCAGCACCAGTGCCGGGCCCTGAAGCCTAATGGCAGGCTCTGCGAGCGCCAGGATCGGCTGAAGGTAAGGCTGGTGGGCAAGGCCATTGGCACGAAGCTGTGGCTACCCAGGAGAGGCTGGGCCACAACTAATGGCCTGGGGAAGTGCTTGTCCTCTTTGCCTCCATTCTGGACCAGGGATACTAGTAAGCCTCAAAGAGCCCTGTAGAAGAGGCCTTAGAAGCAGTGTCATAATTGCTTAGCTGCTGACCATCAGAGAATCATGCTTGAGTTCTCTGCCCTGGGCCCTGACATTCACTTCTGAGAGACTACCAAAACAGCCAGACTGCTGCTCTGCAGCTGGAGCCCTGTGTGGGCTGTCCTGAGCTTGGAGACATATATCCAGGCATGCAGAAGGTAGCAGAATGGAAAGAAGTTGCTTTGGACAGACAGACTTGAGTTCTCAGACTCCTGCTGCTGTCCCTCCCCAGATCTCTGTCTCATGATTACAGGGCTTGGCTGTGCCACCCTCCCCTAGAGCTGTTTGTACACCCTCCTAGCCATCAGCTGATTTGTGTTCATTGCATAGTGCCCATTCCATGGGAAGATCATCCCCAGAGATGACAAGGGGCAGCCCCTCAACCCAGAGGACAGAGCCCGTGAACAAAGGCAGCAGCTTCAGCAGCAGCAGGCGCATCCAGGTAGGTATGGAGTGCACAAGAGGGGCTGCAGGCGCAGCCAAGTTGTGGTCACCAAGTTGGAAATCCCATTTGTGACTGAGAAGCAGGTCAGAGGCTCCATGGGCAAGGTTGAGTATACATGGAGTGAGGTATTTTATCTTCAAGGCTCACAACAGGAATATGGATACTCCTGATTCCATAGACCACTATATTATCTACACAGCAGGATTGAACGCAGAGTCTGATAAATTAGATAAGCACTCCACCACTCCAATGGCGGAGCTACAATCCCCCAGGTTCTGGTTCTATTCCTGCTTCCTGAGCAGATGAAGCAACTGCAGCCGTCTCGCTCCCCTGATACGGTCACCCACTCTAATTCTTGTGTCTAGAGTCTAGGTGGTCTGTCTGCTGGCTCTGGCTTGCTCTGCTCAGCTCCAACTCACCTCACTATCTACATGGGTGGTCAAACTCAGACAGACTAGTGTTTAAACCTGCCTTGGAGACTGTGGTCAGCCCATGGGGGACCCTTCTATAAGGGACATGTCCACAGGCCCCTTCATGGCTTCTTGCCCTGTGGTCCGTAGACACAAATTCCTGTTTCATCCTGAACCCAGAGACGTGTCTGGGTTGTGTAGTGGTGGGGAGGGCCTGACCTGTTCATCTTCAGGAGAAACCTTCCCTGGTGGCTCACACTCAGGAGCAAATTAAGTGCCTATTTTTGTGTCAACCCTGAAGAGTATCTGGTTTTCCAGCCCTCGGTGGCTTGTTAACAAACAGGTATCAGGCCACGGGCCAAGCCCGGTGCTGGCCAGTCAGATGTGAAATAGCATCTCTTTACTAACTGCAGTATTGATCCCGCCTCCCTCACACACAGGGCAATTTTCTTTTCCCTGGTGCTAACCTCAGTGACAATGCACACGGTGCTCCAGGGCCCTTCAGCGCCCAGGAAGGCCGCACAGCCCCAGCGTCTATTGATTTTCTTCAAAGGCTTTTAAATTGCTCCTTCATTTTCCTGAGGTGCTCATTCCATCTCCACTGGATGCCAGCATTTTTTCGTTGTGTTTAAACAATTGCTCCATTCACCAGGTTCCTAAACTGTGACGCCTTCTTATTACTGGGAGATAAACTGTTTAGACAGTTTTCCTTAATCTTGGATTAATCGTCCCTGTATCTGAATCGTGCAGTCCTGAGTTCCTTCACTTCAAAAAAATCAGCTTGGAGAGGCCAAGCCATCTGTCTGTCTGGCGTGCTTGCTTCTCCCTCAACAGACATGCCATCTCAGAGTCTGGCTTTGCTGCCACCCTGTCCAGGCACTGTTCCCTGTCCACTCTGCCCCAGCTCATGGATCTTTGGCATTTGGGTGCCCGTGTAGTGAGGAGTGGCGGGCGCCCTTCTGCCAGCTAGGCTCCCCAGAGGCCTGGAAGAGTCAGTTTTACTGTGCCTCACTCTTCACTAGGCCGACGCTCCCAAGCTAGGCCGAACAGAGCTTAGGGCTGCCTGTGGAGGTGAGCCAGCAGAGACTGAGCAGGGAACTCGGCAGCCCAGGCTCTGACTGCCTGGTGCTTATTTATGTGGCTAACCGTCTCAGCAGCCCTACACATGAGCAGTGATCTTGCCATGGGTCTGCCTTGGTAGTGAGGAGGCTGCTCAGTGGGCTGGGTGTTCAATTCCCCTCACTTTCTGTAGACCCTTGTGGCTACAACAGGTAGTGCCTAGCTCACCGGAGGGGTAACTCTGCTCTGCCTTCTGAGACCCATAACCACATTTCCTGTGAACCACAGAACCCATCTGTAGCCTGCAATACACCTCAACTCTGGATACCCTTGCCTCACATGCCCACTAGCCAGCAAATACATCTGAAAAGCACTACAGTTGGCCTGGTTGGCCATAGCCCAGCCTGGAGGTTGGGAAGTAGCCTGTAGACACTCTGACTCCATGGCCAGTGACCTTGAGTACTGTCCTGCTGGAGTGGTCAGGAGTGCCAGGAGTAGTGGCTGCTGGGGCTGACCTGCCTGGGTCCTTGTAGCCTGTTCAAGCTGTGGGAGCCTTCAGGATACTGGGGGACTAGGGAATAGAAGCAGGCAGTGGGAATAAGGAAAGAGATATCCCTGAGTGGGTCTCTTCCCCAAGGTGGCCATGTCACTCAGCACAGACCCTCTCAGATGGTAGTACGAGGGCGTGCAGCAGGCAGGCTCCAGCCCTCCATCAGGAAGAAACCCACAAGGTCACCCCTGGTGGTGCCAGGCACCTTTTGAAACCTTCAAGTTTGTTCAGATTGGCAGGACCCTGAGTTTATGAAGGACGTGGAGGCAGCCACAGGGGTGGACCTCGGCTCATCCAAGTATGGCAAGAAGGGCAAAGGGAAAAAGAAGAAGCACCCCAACCTCACCGACCTCCGAGAGCGTGCCAACACCTCCCGGGCCCGCCTGGAGAAGAAGGTCTTTGCCAAGTAAGAGCTCATCACTGGCCCAAGGCCTCGGGCTTTGGTCTAGGATATGTTGGGGGAGAGCCACCTGAGTTGCCAGGAGTTTCTGGTGATTATATTAGTTGTGAGAGTCCGTGGGAGTCCAGCTCCAACCTGCTCCCACCTTTCAAAGGGTTCTTGGGTAGAGGAGAGAGGCATGAGGAAATATTAGATGTAAAGATAGAGACACAGGATAGCTTCAGGAGGGCCCTGGGTCAATACTCAGTCACCTAGAGCTTTATTCAAAAGGGCTTTTCATAATATGCCAAGGGAAAAGACCTCCCCCTTGCAAGATCAAAGCACACTGTACAGCCAAGTGTAGACCCTTCCAAACACCTGGTAACCGCAACCCTGGCCAGATCACCCTGTTATGCAGCCCTGCTGGGTAAAGCAAGCTCAGAATCTCTGACCCTGTCTAATTTGGGCCCCCACAAATAGTCAAGGTGATAACCAAGATTAGCCATCACAGTGACCTGCAGCCCTGACCAGTGAAAGGCCAAGACAAGAGCTGGTTGGGACCAGAGCTGCAGCTGGGGGCCTTGCATATTCTTCCTAGGAGTCCACAGCCACCTCTCTGTAAGTAGAGCTAGCTGCAGAAAGATGGCCCTAAAAGGCCAGATGCTGGCTTTGCTGTGCCCTGGGTCAGTGCCATGCTCACAAGAGGGTTAACTCTGCTCTGTAACCTCAGAGAAGGCAGACATAGCGTCCAGCACTTCTGGGGTCAGATACTTCATCATAGTACTGGTCAATAAGCTCCTTGGTCAGCCTGGGGCGGGAGGAGGGGGTGGAGGCTGGGCCACATAGCCTCCTGCTTTCTCCTTTTTCTCTTTCTACTGAGTCCCCTTACCTCTGGACATGCAGCCCATGTTCGCCCGTGCCTTCACCATGGGGTGCAGCCTGGGATTAACAAGAGTCTGCTCTTGCAAATGGCCTTCAGGGCTGGGAGACACAGCCAAGGCCCATGGTGGGTTATAGCTCAGACTGGTGAGCCCCACTCTGAGTCCACCTTATAGGAGTCCATACCCACTGGAAGCCTTTATAAGGTCCAAAGGCAGTAAGCCCACCCAGAACCCCAGAGTCTTGTCAGGTCCTTAGTCATCTCTTACTTTGCTCTCTCCATAGGGCAGCCGTGCAGAGAGTTGTTGCTGCCATGAACCAGATGGACCAGAAGAAACATGAGAAGTTTGCGAACCAGTTTAATTATGCACTGAATTAAAAGAGTGTGGGATGAATGTGCTGTGGTCCCCTTTGGCCATCAGTTCTTTTCTTTTCACCAGCTTACTAGGATAGGAGTTAGGTCTGGTTAGAATCAGAACTTGTTTTTTTATGTATGTAAATAACAATGGAAAATGGTGCATTACAATACTTTCCAGTAGGCCAGGAAATTCAGCTTAGTGGTAAAGCCAAAGTTTGGTTTCCAACAATTTGAACCATGCATATGGCACCATACCTATAATCCCAGCACTTGGGAACATAAACAAGACTGTGAGTTCTAGGCCAATATGGATTACAGAGCAAGGCTGCTTGAAAAACAACAAAAAGCAGTATGAAGTGATGCACACCTATAATCCTAGCACTTAAGAGGCAGAGCAGGAGAACCAACACAAGTTAAAAACTAGCCTAGTATATATAGTAAGTTACAGGCTGGCCAGACTTTGTAAGGAGAGTGTGTTTCCAGGGCGGTGGGGCTGGGGCTGGGGAGGGGGAGGTCTCAGGAGAGCCTACCACATTGGAGTCAGGGGTAAAGGCAAGCACCCCACTGTAGCACGAATCTTAAATGGTCTTATTAATAAGAACAAACCCGGTGCCCGTTATTGGGGTGAATGCTGGAAGATCAGAGAAGTAGAACAAGCCACAGCCACCTCACCTGTTCCTGTTTCCTCAGACTGGAAGCCTCTATGTCCTCATGCAAATGGATCTCGGCTGAACTGCTACTCACAGCCTGAAAGCTTAACCAGCTCTAGTTCCTGGTCCCCACACCTTATATACCTTTCTGCTTTCTGCAGAAATCCCATCACTTCCTGGGATTAAAGGCGTGAGTCACTATGCCTGGCTGTTTCCAGTGTGGCTTTAAACTCACAGAGATCCAGATGGATCCAGACGGATCTCTGTCTCCCAAGTAATAGGATTAAAGGCATGTGTATGCCACCATTTTCTGGCCTCTATATTTGGTGGCTGTTCTGTTCTCTGACCCCAGATAAATTTATTAGGGTGCACAATATATTTTGGGGAACATTATATCACCACACCCCATCTGGTTGCAGGTCAAGCCTTGGGCTATGTACTTTATGATGGTTTTGGAAACCCACTCTTTCATGCACACGCTGCTCAGTACAGATACACAACTCCTAGCATAGAACTCTATGGAATGGCTCTCTTGAGCCCTAGCTCACATATCGTGCAGCCCACCTAGTACATGCACAAATGTCTAACCAATGACACTATCTACTTCCAGAACTTTATCATCCTAGGATGAATTGCCTGCCCACGCACCCCTAAGCCCCCTTTCTGTTTCAGGATTTGTGTTTTTTAGATTAATGGGGTCTGTGGCTTTTTGTTTTGTTTTGTTTGAGATGTGGTCTCTTAATGTAGTTTTGACATTCCTGGAGCTCAGTATGTAGACGAGGCTGGTCTCGAACTCACAGACATCCTCCTGCCTCTGCCTCTGCCTCTGCCTCCTGAGTGCGCCACCACTAATGACTGAGTCTGTGGCCTTTTGTTTCTGGCCTCTTTCCCTTGATTTAAGGTCCTTCCATGTTGTAATACGTGCCAGTACTTCATGTCCACCAACCCAGCCCTACAGAGACCGCTGGAAGCAGCACTCTGGACAGAAGAGAAGGGTGTGCATAGTTAAGAGACTACAGAGAGAAAAGAGGGGAAGCTGTACTTACTGAAACACAAAACAGGACGAAGAACACAGAAACAACAGTAGCCAACACACGCCGTGAAATGACAACTCTGTAGTGGCCTCAGCTCTCCAGTCAAGGGACACTGGTTAGTTGACTGGATTAAGAACCCACCTTCAAAGATCAGGGCCACCTTAAAGTGAAGGACAGAAAAATTATTCTAAGCAAATGGGACCAGAAGCAAGTAGGTGTCACTACCTTTCTATTTTTCTTTTCTTCTTTCTTTCTTTTTTTTTTTTTTTTTTTGGTTGGGTTTTTTCAAGACAGGGTTTCTCTGTGTAGTTTTGGTGCCTGTCCTGGATCTCACTGTTTACCAGGCTGGCCTCGAACTCACAGAGCTCCGCCTGGCTCTGCCTCCTGAGTACCGGGATTAAAGGCGTGCACTACCACTGCCGCCGCCACCACCACTTCCAGGCTTTATTTTTATTTTCTTAAGACAGTGTCTCACTATGTAGTCCTGGTGAGCTATATAAACCATGTGGGCCTTGAACTCACAGAGATCTGCCTGCTTCTGCCTTTCAAGTGATGGAATTAAAGCCATGCACCACCTTGGCAGGTCAGTATTGCTGTTTTAATATCTGACAAAATAACCAGGTGGTGGTGGTGGTGGTAGTATGCACCTTTAATCCTTGCATTTGGGAGGCAGAGGCAGGTGGATCTCTATGAGTTCAAGGCCAGCCTGGTCTACATAGTGAGTAACAGGACAGCTGGGCTATACAAAGTAACCCTGTCTCGAAACACACACACACACACACACACACACACACACACACACACACACACACACACTTCAGATTAAAATTAATCAGAAGAGATAAAGGACACTTCATTCTAATCAAGAGGATAGTTGACCAAGAATACATTACAGTTCTGTATGCACCAAACTCTGGCGTACCCAATTTCATAAGAAACATACTATGAACTTAAAGACAGGTTACTTCAATTCAATATTAGTGGGTGATTTCAGTAGCCCACTTTCTCCAGTAGACAGGTCATCTGTACAAAAAAAATTAACAGAAACATCAGAATTAAGTGATATCATACATCAAATGGAACTAACAAATATGTACAGAACGTTTCACCTGAACACTAAAGAATATACATTCTACTCAGCAGGCAATGGACACTTCTCTAAAATAGATCACATAGGCCAGGAGGTGGTGGCCCATGCCTTTAATCCAACCACTTGGGAGGCAGATTCAGACAGATCTCTGAGTTCGAGGCCAGCTTGGTCAGAATGAGTTCCATGACAGCCAGGGCTACACAGAGAAACCATGTCTCAACCTACCCCCCCCCCCCCGGGTGGGGGGGAAAAATCATAAAAATCATAAATAAGTGACTTGATGTAATTCAATGATTTGGAAAAACAAGAACAAACCAAACCCAAATCCAATAGAAGGGAATAAATAATAAAAACAGCATAAATTAATGAAATGAAAAGAAAACAACACAAAGAATTAATGAATCTAAAAGCTGATTCTTTGACAAGCTATCAGCAGATCCCTGGCCCAACTAACCAAAAGAAGCAAAGACATGACTCAAGTTAATAGAATTAGAGTTGAGCAGGGAAACATCATAACAAACACAAGTGAAATTCAGAGTACTATAAGGGAATACTTTCTCCATTGGGTTAGAAACACTAGAAGTGGACAAGACGTGCATATGGTGCACCTTCATGCAAGCAAAACATGCATAAATTCTTCAAAGAATTGTTAATGTGATGGGTGTTTTGCCTGCATGTGTGTCTGTGCACATGTTTATCCTGGCTCCTACAGAGGCCAGAAGAGGCGGTGAAATTCCCCTGGAACTGGAGTTAAGTTGTTAGCTGTTTTGTGGGTGCTGGGAATTGAACCTGAGACCTGGAAGAGCAGCCAATGTTCTTAACTGCTGACCCATCTTGTATCTAGTCTCTCATTCTTCTTTTTTAATGTCAGCAATCTTAGTGAAAAGTATGGTTTTGGTTTTCTTTCTTTCTTTTTTTTCCGAGACATGGTTTCTCTGTGTATATTTGCGCCTTTCCTGGAGTTCACTTGGTAGCCCAGGCTGGCCTCAAACTCACAGAGATCCACCTGGCTCTGCCTCCCAAGTGCTGAGATTAAAGGCATGTGCCGCCACCACCCAGCCAGGTTTTGGTTTTCTAATGACTAATGGCAGGATTTGTGTTTATTGGCCACTTGTATCTGCTCAAATAACTTCTCGTTTTCAGTTGGGTTGTCTTGTAAGAGCTTTTGTAGATATTCTAAACACTGCATCCCTATATAATTTGCAAATATTTTCTTCTTGTCTTTTCATCCTTTAAAGTTATTAATCTTTTAAAATTACATTGTGTGTGTGTGTGTGTGTGTGTGTGCGCGCGCGCGTGCGCGTGCACACACGCACACATGTGTAAGGAGATCAGAAGACAGCCTTCAAAAAGTCCATTCTTTCCTTCCACCACATGGGTCCTGGAGATTGAACTCAGATCAGAAGGCTTAACAGCAAGTGCCTTTACCCACTGAACCATCTCACTGGCCCCAAAGTTTTTCATTTTAATAAAGTTCATTTATATATTTATTTTTGTTGTCTGTGCTACTGGTATCATTTCTCATAAATATATATTATATATAATGTAATATATGTATTTCTCAATTTCACAGAGATTTACTCCTAGTGAGTGTTCTAAGATTTTTATTTGTTTTTGTTGTTTCATATTTTTGAGACAGGGTCTTTCTACATAGCCCTGGCTGTCTGGAACTCACTCTGTAGCCCAGGCTGGCCTCAAACTCACAGAGATCTGCCTGGCTCTGCCTCCCGAGTGCTGGGATTAAGGGAGTGTGCCACTGCACCTGGCTTTCTTCTGAGAATTGTAAAGTTTCACCCATTTTGAACCATGTTTTGTGCTGTGAGCTTCATTGTGCATTCAGGACTCTAGTTGTCCCTTGCAGCCTTGGTGAAAAGATTGTCCTTTCCTTTACATCATCTTTTGATTGCTAACCATCGGAATCATTGGCCGTTGTCTTAGTTAGGGTTACTACAGCTGTGATGAAACACCATAACCAAAGCAAGCTGGGGAGGAAGGGGTTATTCAGCTTATGCACCCACATCACAATTCATCATCAGAGGAAGTCAGGACAGGAACTTTGGAAGGGCTGGAACCTGGAAGCAGGAGCTGATGCAGAGGCCATGGACGGGTGCTGCTTGTTGGCTTGCTCAGGCTGCTTGCTTAGAGAATCCAGGACCACCAGCCCAGGGACAGCACCACCTGCAAAGAGCTAGGCTCTCCTCCATCAATCACTAATTAAGAAATATAGGCTTACCTTAGAACCTGATCTTATGGAGCATTTCCTCAACTGAGGCCCCCTCCTCTCTGATGACTCTAGCATGTCAAGTTGACATAAAGCTAGCCAGACACCTGGATGTGGGCTTGTGGTTTGTTTCTGGGCTCCTATTTCTTCTCCCATTGACATCCATAACAATGCCAAGAGTGTGGTCCTTAATTACTGTAGCCACATGGTAAGCTTTGGGTTTGATAGGTGTGAGCATCCCTGCTGTTCTGTTTCTAGAGTTGGCTTTTCCAAGTCCATATAGTTCCAAATGAATTTTAGGATCAATTTTTCAGTTTCTGCCCTACTTCCCAGGAGGTAAAAATTTGACAGGGATTTCATTCAATTTGATATCACTCTGGGAAATTGTAACCTCCTATTACTAAGACTCATGATTCATAAATTTCTGGTACCATTCCATTTAATTCAGTTGTTTATTTTCAGTGTTTTACAGGCTTTTAAAATAGGTCACTTATTAAAAAAAAATCCCCAAGTACTTTAATGCTTTTATACATATTATTGTTCTAAATTCTGTGTTTAGATTATTTGTTGCTAATGTACAGAAATACAGTTGATTTTTTATTTTGATCTTGTATCCTGCCACTTTGTGAAGCTTTTCTGTTGGTTCTAATAGCTGTGCGTATTTCTGTGTGTTCCTCAGAATTCTCTGTGCACAGTCCTAGTATCCATGAAAAGAGATGTTTTCTTAGTGCCCCCCTGCCCTTCCTCTCCCCCTCCCCATCTTGTGGTTAATTGCTCTGGTCAGCAGCTCCAGTCCAGTGCTGAATGGTGTGAGCAGAGCTGAGATCTCCATCTCACTCCTGACCTCCCACCACGCACTGACGGTGATATCAGCTGGGGGTTTTTGAAGATGCTCTTTATCATGTTTCTTCTTTTTCATTTGAATGAAGTCGTTTTTTCTTTTGTTGCTTATGGTCTGGGTGTCATGTCAAAGGAACCACTGCCTAATTTCAAGCCACAAAGATTTACTCTTTTCTTCTGAGAGTTGGTTTTTCTCATTATTTCTCCTTTCCTTTTCTGTTTTGGTTTTGAAATATGGTCTCACTAGGTAGCCCTCACTGGCCTGAAACTCAGATATACCTGCCTCTGTGTTCCAAGTGCTGGGATTAAAGATGTGTACTACCACTCTGGGCCTGAGAGAGTTGTACAGTTTTAGGCCTTATGTGTAGAGACTTTAATCCATTTTGAGTCAACTTTTGTGTGTGTTGTTGAGTGTTTTGTCTTTAAAGGTTCAATTTTATAAAATGCTTTTGCCTCACTGCTAAATACTTTTCCTGTATTTGTTGAATTGATCATATGACTGTCAAGACAGATTGAATATATTATATGCTGTTCATACATTGAACTAACCTTGTATTCATGGGATAAATTCTCTTTGCTCATGGTGTCTAATCCATTTCATATGCTCATCCCTTTGCTGGTATTTTTACATCTGGTCTCTAGTTTTCTTGTGTTGCCATGTCTAGCTTTGGAGTCAGGGTGCCTTTGGCCTTACAGATTGAGTTGAAAAGTGTTCCTTTCTCTCTATTTTAGGAGAGTTAGTGAAGAATTGGTATTAATTAATTAATTGGTATTATTGGTATTAAACATTAGGTAGAATGCACCAGTAAAGCCATCTGGTTTTAGACTTTTGTTTTGTTTTGTTTTGTTTCTCTGTGTGTAGCCCTGGCTGTCCTGGAACTAACTTTGTAAACCAGGCTGGCCTAGAACTCAGAGATCTGCCTGTCTCTGCCTCCCAAGTGCTGGGATTAAAGGTGTGTGCCACTACTACCTGGCTCCATGTTATTTTTCCATTTTTTTCATTTTATAGATTTCTACTCTGATTTTAATTATTTCTTTTGGGTTGTTCATATTTCTTAAATTAGAAACAATTAGCTTATTAATTTAAAATATTTTAGTGGACATATTTATAGCTGCAAGTTTTGATCTAAGCATTATTTTACATTCATCTTTTAAGTTTTTTCATGTTGTGTTTTTGTCTTTAAAATTTTTTGTTTGTTTGTTTGTTTTTCGAGACAGTGTTTCTCTGTGTAGCTTTGCACCTGGAATTTGCTTTGGAGACCAGGCTGGCCTAGAACTCACAGAGATCTGCCTGTCTCTGCCTCCCAAGTGCTGGGATTAAAGGTGTGTGCCACTACTACCTGGCTCCATGTTATTTTTCCATTTTTTTCATTTTATAGATTTCTACTCTGATTTTAATTATTTCTTTTGTGTTGTTCATATTTCTTAAATTAGAAACAATTAGCTTATTAATTTAAAATATTTTAGTGGACATATTTATAGCTGCAAGTTTTGATCTAAGCATTATTTTACATTCATCTTTTAAGTTTTTTCATGTTGTGTTTTTGTCTTTAAAATTTTTTGTTTGTTTGTTTGTTTTTCGAGACAGTGTTTCTCTGTGTAGCTTTGCACTTGGAATTTGCTTTGGAGACCAGGCTGGCCTCGAACTCACAGAGATACGCCTGGCTCTGCCTCCCGAGTGCTGGGATTAAAGGCGTGCGCCACCACTGCCCAGCTTTTGTTTTGTTTTTAAGACAGGGTCTTACCTTACCCAGGCTAGCCTTAAACCTGATCTTCCTGTCTCCTTCTCTCAAGTACTGGGATTCAAAGGCATATGCCCCCATACCCAGAACTTCTTTTTTTATTTCAAAGAACTTTCCAATTTTTCAGTTATTCTTTACTCAGTTGATTAGAAGTTTGTTGCTTAATTTCCATGAATATGAGACATCCCTTATGTTACTGATTTCTTACTCTTACTGAAGAATATACTCTGTAAGATTTCAAGTCACCCGAAGCACATTGACCTATCTGCCAGGGAACCAGCCACTATTTAGTTCTGCCCTGTTGCTACTCAGGAGGCTCTGTGCTGCCTGCAAACATCACCCTCCTGGTGTGCTGGCCAGCCTTCCCTTATCTGTCCTTGAGAGGGATGTTGAAGTCTTCAGCTGTTGTCTCTGTTCCTTCATTCTGTTAGTTTTAGCCTCATGCACTTTGGGGCCCGTGCTAAGTAAGCTCTTTTATACTTGCCATTTCTTCCTAATGGACGGACCCTTGTCTTTGGCCTGGAGACTCACTCCTCCGTTGATAGCCTAGCCACTCGGCTCTCTGATGACTGCTTCTGTGGCATGTCTTTTCCCACTCTTCCTCCTTCGTGGCATCTGTGTAGCTGTGTTTCCTGCCTACTATGCAGACTGACAGTGTTCATCTCTCCCCTCATTTCTGCAGCCCGAGAGGAGTCTCTCAATCTGTTTACATTCACTAGTGTTGCTGACAGGTGTGGATGTGTACCTGCTGTTTACATTCACTAGTGTTACTGATAGGTGTGGACGTATATCTTCTGCTTTCTGTTGGTTTCCTCTATTTCTGTGTTGTGTGAGCATTTAATCCCTTGTAACCTCTCCTAATTTCCTGCCTCTGCAAGATCCTGGAGTTCAGAACCCCAACCAAGCACTTGGTACCATAGTCTCCAACCACAAGCTGCTGTTCTGGAGTCACAGCTTGTCTTGTAGGAGTGTCCTTGATGTTGGCATCCAACACTCAATTTCTAGTGTTTCTCGTTTGGAGCAGTCCTGTGATTGATAACTAGCTGCTTGTGAAAGTGTTTGTGTGGGCAGCTGTGTGCTGAGTAACGTGTTGGGATTTTCCCTGCCATTCTGCTGAAGTGTCGGGATCTAATGAAGAAGACGGAGGAGCATCAAAGCCCGTGACGACCAAGCACACATGGAAGTCAGACAGAGTTGGCCTGGGGACTTGCTTCTGTTCCTGGCTTTTGCTTTTTGAGACGAGGTCTTGGTATGTATACCTCAGGCTGACCTGGAACTCAAGGGCCTTCTGCCTTAGCCTCTTGAACGCTGGGATCACAGGTGTGTGCTACCAGAAACAGCTGTATTTGTGTGTGCAGTGTGTGTGTGTGTTCTGCCAATGAACTGCACCCTACCCCTCAGCCATCCTTCACTAAACATCCCAGGGGATTGGCTATTAGGAACCTTTGTTCCCTCCAGAGTTTTGAAAAGTTTGTTTTTGTTAGTTACTGCTATGAACAATGGTCCTCACTCTATCTTCTAGAAGGATCTCCCTGCAGGACACAGCTGTGAGGATGGATGTGCTGTTCTGCATTGGCCCTTACCCACTGCTACATGCAGGTATACACCAATCTGGAATTGGAACTGTTGAGCCCAGGGTTTAGCGGGATTATTCCTTGTTTTCTTCTATTATTTTTGTGTATCCATATTCCCCTTTAAATCACTGGACTAAAAAATATGAACTAGGAGATACCATTTTTTACAATTCAGGTAGCTAACTAACTGCTCATCCGCTCTCCTCAGATCTGAAAGAGCACCTGCACTGTGTGTTCAAGTTGCAGTGGTTCTGGTTTGGTACTTGAGCTGACTACCTGATGAGATACAGACAGCCTTTTTATTTATGCAGCTTTGTGATGCAAGTTTAGGTCCAAGAGCTCTTGTATATTTCTGTCGTGAGGCAAAGTTGCAACATCAGGGATGGGGTAGAAAGAGTGTTTGTAAGGTGCGACTCAGGACTACCTAGGTTAGCCCGGTGATGTCTGTATTCTCTTTTTCAGTGGGTCTCCCTGACTTTATTCTAAGAAAAATCTGCCAGTGTGGCTGGCAGGATGGGAGCGAGGAAGGGACTGCAGTGAGGGTCTGGGCAGTGCTTCCACCCAGCACCCAGTCTCTCTGTGTTTGCTGCAGTTTGGGCCCCCGGAGTCGGGGAAGAACAGGTCAGACTACCTGGGTCCAAGGGGGTCCAAGGCTCAGAGCTGGGAGAAAGGCAGCTGCTGGCCCTTGGGATTCAACGGCTTCTTGTGCTGCTCGAGGCTGTGGGTCCTGGGGGTGGACTACAGAGAAGGGAGAGGCAGAACTTGCAGGCTGTGGGAAGGGCAGAGGCAGCCAGCTGAAGGCTCCGTGGACATGTCCATTCGGGCTGCGAACAGGGTTGACAGTTATGGTTGCCAGCACCTAAGGGCCAGACTGAGCTGGGGCCTTATCCTAGGAGCAGTCACAGGGCTGTCACTAGTAGAGTGCTGGCCTGGAGGTGTTGGGGCTGGCCAGACCCAACTGGCTAGGCGTCGGGGACAGTAGAGTAGATAGACACTGTTACAAAAATGAGTATCAGAATGAACTTGAAAACTATTAAAATAGAGTTCTGGGATGTTTGTCAGAAATTGGTGCTGGGCGGTAAGCAAGCCACATGATACCATTAGGACTGTATCTGTTTCCAGATTGTGGAACAGCAGGCTAGCATGCAGGCTGCGTCTTCCCAGGCTGCTCCCAGCCTGAGGAAACATGCTGTGTCAGCTTGGCTGGAATTTAGTCATACTGCCCAGCAGCCCTGTCCAAGAAGCAAAACTTAGTTGTTTTTGGTTTGATTTTGAGGCAGAGTCTCATGTATCCCAGGCTGGCCTCTAACTCACTATGTAGTCAAGGATGATCTTGAACTTGAATCAGCTTGCCTACCTCTTGTGAGTCCTAGGATTACAGACATGCACTACTATATCCCAGGTAAGCAGTGATGGAGACTGAACCCAGGGCCTTATGTTTGCTAGGCAAGCACTCTACCAACTGAGCTTGATCATCAGCACCAGAAACTAGCCTTTATTCCCCGGAAGAGCTAATCGATCAGTACAATTAGTGCTGTACCCAAAGGTGGCTGCCATGCAGGACTTCCCTGGAGGCTGTGGAATGCAAACATCCCGGACTTGTACTTGTGGGAAGGTAACAGAATCCTGTAGGGGGGGCGTCTCTATGAGACTGTGTGAGGCTGGGCTATCCTGGGGTGGGACACAGTGTAGAGCACACCCTGTGGTGGCAGGGCAGGCCTCATTCCTGCTTCCTCCCCTCACTGGCTGGTCCTTCCCATCGTAGGGATGGTCTCCCTGACTTTCCTCTCTGCGCCCAGATCCCCCCTCCTCTGCCCCATGCTGTGTGCTGGGTCCAACTTCCCTATCTCCAAATGTTATCCTTGTTCTTGGGGGTGGGAGTGTGTGTCTCTCTGATCCACCTGACCCAAGATGACCCAGAATGGATACCTGAGCAGCTCACCATAGGCCCTGGCCACAGCCAGCAGGAAATGCCCCACTGGGCATAAGGGGGCACTCAGACACCAAGGAACACATGAAGAGGATGGCACTGGTTCTTTGAAGCCATAGGCAGCCTTTGTCAGGGTAAGCATAGTTGGAGGAGGTGGTGGGTCCTGGACATTTCTGGAGCTGAGGATTGTGGCACAAGGTGGACACCTGAGATGGGCAGTGAAGGCCACTGGCCACTGGGGACACCTTGAGTGGGGTCTGGCTGAGGCCACAGCCTCCCTTAGCAGGACAGCAGATAAGATGAACAGCCTTAGACTTTGAAGAGGAAGAACTACCATAGAGACACCATGCAGGGACAGAGTGGGAGCAGTGCAAATAACTAGTGTGGACAGGAAGGACAGATCGTAAACAAGACGAGAGGAGCCACACAAGTGGAAAGAGGAAGACCAAGGCAGCCGGGCTGGCAGTGCAGGTCTGTGGCCTGGACCGGAGTGGGAGCAGGAAACCCCCAGGAAAAGACCCCATTCCCCAGCCTCCCTCAGTGACCACGTGGCTAAGCTCTAGCCACTGAAGCAAAAGCAAAAACGCCCTGGGTTTCTGGGAGAGTTTTATAACGAAGTGGTGTCCTTCCTTTCTTGCTGATTGCTGCCCTGAGTAGGGACATGGTGGCTGGAGCACACCTGGGTTTGTGAGGTGTGCTCACTGCGGAGAGCTGAACAGGGCTGGGCTTCGTAGGGCTCTATGAAGGTGTTCTATCTGCCTAGGCCTGCCACTGGTCACAATTCTCTCGTGAGAAAATAAGGTCTTTTTTCAAATTCTCTTCATTTGTGTTTTCTCTCAGAGGCTAAAACACCCAATCTTAACCCATACCCATGGGACCGTGGAACAGGGGCAGGATGGTGGCGAGGAGGGATGTGTGTGGTCTGACTGGGATCTTCCTCAGTGTCTGGGTTCAGCAGTCCTTACACAGGAGGTTAGGGGCAGAGAGGAAGGGGGCCTGAGTGCAGGTAAAGGCCCCCCTATTCCAGGGTACCTGCCCTGTGCAGCTTTGCCTTTAGGATTGCCTTCCTATTGACAAGTCTCTGCCACTAGAAACTACCACATGTGGAAGACAGGCAGCTGCGTGTTACAGGGCATACCTATAGTCTTAGCACTTCTGTGGCTGAAGCAGGACTTTCACTTTGAGTCTGGGTGTACCCTGGGCTATGGGCACAGTCTGTGAAGAAGAGCTGCCCAGGTCAGAGTGGTCTAAGTCCTAGAAAGACTCCCTGTCCTGGGGTTCCGGCAGCTTCTCAACCACCAACACCAAAGGGGTGTGGTAAAGGCCAGCAAGACCAAAGACCAGCTGGCCAGCAGTCTAATGCAGCATCCAAGGCCCAGACTAAGAACTAGACAAACTGGTGTGTCTCCCCAAGCCTGGCCAAAGCAGAGTCATAGAATCAACTGGAGAGCTCCCCAGAACATCCAACAGAATCTGCACCCAAAAACTCACCAGACATCAGAACTAGGCAGGCCCAGCTGGCTCCTCCTAACCTGGCACCCAGAAACCTCTTGCCGTTTAGACCTACTCCTGTCACAGATGGAAGACCACAGTTGTGATGTGTAACAGTGTCCTCCACATTGAAACATTCCATCCTGCAGGAAGCTATTTAAACAGGAAGGCAAACAACCCAAAATAGCCTCAGGAAGTTCCTGAAACTGACCGGATTCACTAAGCCCCTCCCTACCAGAATAAACAATCAAAGCTGAGGATCACTCTTGGAAGAGCCACGCTGCATAGACCAGTCCAGCAGCCTGGAAGAGGTTTAAACCAACTGAGGCACCTGGAAAGGACAGTCTTCAATCTGTTGAACTGTGTTCAGGCGGTGCAGTATGCTCCCCGTTTTCCAGCTTTTGTGAGCTATTATCCATGCTGGAGTGGTCCTTGGTGATGCATCTGTCTTTGAGTCATTTCTGCTCCTG
Source organism: Onychomys torridus (assembly GCF_903995425.1). Lineage (NCBI taxonomy): Eukaryota > Metazoa > Chordata > Mammalia > Rodentia > Cricetidae > Onychomys > Onychomys torridus. Next base: position 27,587,737 of record NC_050452.1, read on the forward strand.
TAAGTAACCCCAATAAAACTGACTGCCTCACCAAGTTGGACTTTGGTGGTGTTTGTAATTCGGTCTGTCATGGGATCTCTATTTGGGGTGAGTAGATATGTTGCACTGCCCCAGAAAAGGTTTTGTCTCACAATACCCAATCATAGGCAAAGGTCTCTATACACAGCAAGAGTCCAGCAAGAAAGACTACAGGGGCCCAGGGAATGCCAGGAAGTAGCCTCTACTCCATGTCACAGCATGTGGCCATACACCAGTTAGGAGCCAGCAGTGAACCCAGAGGAGGAGCTATGTGTGGTGGGCTCACTGCTTTGCAGTCTCATGGCCCGACTCCTGTTTTCTACCTTGTCCTAAAGCCTGGGGTGGATGTTGGAGGGCCCATAAATGTAAGCAGTGCTATTTGGGACTGAGCCTTGGCAGATATGAAGAGTCCAATCCAGCCAAAATTCATTATCACATGGCAGAATACTAGACCCCAGGGAAGTACACCTACCTGCTTTATCTTGTCATCTTCCCACAAGAGCTCCAGAGTCCTGGATTGTCTCAGCCTTCCCAGCTGAGCTCAGCAAGGCTGCCATAAGAGTCTCTTTCCAGGGTCTTCTGGCAGCTGCTTCCTGTCTCCTGCACAGGGACCCCTGAGCATGGACACTGAGGAGGCTTGCAGTGAGGCAACCCCACCCCTTCTAATGCTCCATGGCATCTTGCCGTGTGGGCTAGGATTGTATGTGTTGGCATGTGAGAGATCTCTGTGAGCTTTGCGGGAGGGTTGGATGGGCAAGCCCCTTGTATGACCTCTCTATCCAGGGAGAGCGGCTTCCGGCTGGGCAGCCCCTGCACAGGCCAAGCCTGTGGTGATTTGATGCCAAGAATCTTCTGAACCCTTTTAGGGCTTCCTTGTCAGCTGTGTCTTAGAGCTCAGCTCCTCAGCAGCAAGGCCAGGAATGTCCCCAACCCATCACTTCTCACAGTTAAATTATCCCACTTCATGCAGGGCTCTCACTCCCCGACCACCAGGAATTCAGGTGTCGTCCAGCTGAGCTAGAAGGCTGGACCTGCTGCCCCCCTAGGGACTGGCAAACATCAGCAGCTCAGGACAGGAAATTCCAGGCCCAGAATATCTTGGAAGTGGAAAGTGGGCTGACTGGAGCTGGGCACCAGGTCTCTGCTGGTAAGTGGGGGAAGCCAGCGGCACCTGTCTTGGGGCTATCTTCAAGGCAGACTGGCTTCTGCCCCTGCCAGCTGCCAGCTGCGTGGCTCTGACCTGCCCTTTGACTCTTGGAAAGGATGAAGTCAGTTCTGAAGACTCTCCACCAGTGCCAGTCACTGTAGCCCATTCTCAACCTGACTCCCCATCTAGCTAACTGACTAGTCAGGATTCCTCCAAGAGCTCACTGTGCTTGGGGTGAGGGTGGGGCAGGGCGGGAGGAGGATGCCTGAAGAAGCAGCTAAGCTCCACAGTGGAGCACAGCCTATTCTTTCCAAGGTGAGTCAGCGACCCTAGCACAGACCCAAGGACACGTGCCTACCCACCCCCTGCCCACCCTCATGCCAACCCCTTCCTCATCCCCAGTCGCCTCCCCCTTCTAGGTCTGTAAAATCTTCCAGAGCTGGAACAAGCTGCCACCTGCCACCGTAGCCATAGGTGGTTTCGTGTATGCTTTGAGGTGCATGCTGCCACTGCTTACGGCCACCCCTAGGCTCCTTGCATTGGGTGCATGGGGACCATACACATTTACACAAATGATTCAGCAGAGTGACAGACACACCAGACCAGGTCACTGGCCTTCCAGTCTGGCTATTTACACTCTGGCAGGTAGTTCAACCCCAATCCTCGGGGCCCAGCTTCCTCCTCTGGGAAGCCAACGAGATGTCTTTCCTATCCACAAGTAGCCTTGTTGTGAGAGTTGGCGGGGACAGGGTGTGGAAGACAGTGAGCAACGGGTGGGAGTGGGGCGCTCCATTTGGAGCCCAGCAGCGCCAGGCTGGAGGGAGAGGGGAAAGGGCCTCCCCTTCGGGAGAGCGGGAAGGAGACTCGGCTCCATGCTGCACCAGCTCCCAGAGCAAGCCCCAAGACAGAGGGGTGCCTGGGTGCAAGCTACACCACGGGACACTAAGACTGACAGGAAAACCAGAGCTCAGCGCTCTGAAGTCCCCGCTCAAGTAGACACACAGACAGGTAAGAACCCAAGCGGACAGGAAGGCGGGATCGGCACCCTGCGGCGCCAGAGCCTTCGAAAACGCCCGCGTGGCTTCCTGTGGTTTATTAAGAGTTCTGCAAAGTGCTTGAAGCAGGCCACGGGAGCCTCCCGTTTGACCCCAGCGCACACTCGTTTATAAATTTCTCTTCTGTAGGAACCGGCTATATACAGGAACAACGACTGAAACCTTAGAAAAGAGACGGCGGCGCTCGCCTTAGGTCCTCCGGCCGCGTGGTGCGGTCCCCATCGAGGTCCTGGCTCCCAGGTTCAGAGGTGGGGCGCATAGAAGGCGGGCGCGCCATACGTCTGCGAGCCCAGCACGAAGGGCGAGAGCACGGCGGGGCTGGACAGGAAGGGCAGCTGCGCGGCGCACACCAGCCCGCCCGGACTGTGCGCCGGGTACCCGGCCGGGCCGTGCAAGGCGAGCGGCGCGCCCATGGGCGGCGAGGGGCTGAGCGGACTGAGGCCGCCGGGCAGTCCCGCGCCGGGCCCTGCTCCTGGGCCGGGGCCCCCGCCGCCGCCGGTCGGCGCGCTCGTGTCGGCGCCTGGGTTTTGCTTCTTCCACTTGGTTCGGCGGTTCTGGAACCAGATCTTCACCTGCGTCTCGGTGAGGCTTAGCGACAGCGCCAGGTTGAGGCGCTCGCACACCGACAGGTAGCGAGTGGCCTTAAACTTGTTCTCCAGCGCCACGAGCTGCTCGTAGGTGAAGGCGGTGCGCGCGCGCCGCGGTTTCCCGGACTTGGAGTCCGAGCCCGTGCGCTTCCGCTTGGGCTTGGTGGCCACGGCCGCGCCCTGCGGGGTGCTCCCCGCGCCCCCCGCTCCCGTAGCCGTTGCAGGCGGGCCCGGGGCTGCGGGCGAGTTCCCACGGGGCCCTGGGGCTGCGGCCTCATCCACGGGGGATGCCTCGACCTCGGCCGCTCCGGGGCAGCCCGACCCGCGGGCCCCGAGGCCGCCGCTGCCTCCCCGCACCTCCTCCGTGCCGTGAGCATCCTGCACCTCGGGCGCCTCGTCCTCGTCCTCGTCCTCCGGCGCTTCATCCTCGCTGTCGGCGGTCGGGCTGCGGCCGCTGCCGCTGCTGTAGCCGTTGGCCTCGGCCTCGTCCGCCCTGTAAGAGTCTCCGGCACCTGCGGGCGGCGGAAAGGAAGAGAACACAGGGTCAGCCCGGCACCCAGCCGCACTGCCCGCTCCCTCCCGGCGAGATTCTTTTTATCTCGTTGGTTTTCTTCTCTTCCCCGTTTGCTCCCTCCCCCCAAAGATTTTCTTTTCCTCCCTCCTTGCAGCCGTTCCTCCTCGCTGCTTGCATTTCCTCTCTGCCTTCCTTCCCTAGGACCCTGTCCGCCTCAAGCTGCTTTTGCTACCCATGGTCAGTCCGCACCTCCGCCTTTAGGCGGACCTCGGAGTGTACAGGGGAGAGAGAGCTCTGATCGATTCACGGGGCAGATACAAACTTAATTAAACTCATTTTGTGTAATGTACAAACTAGTTAAAGTCCATTTAATTTATTTCGGCGTATATTACCTTCCAATTACAACGGCGCGGGGCTAGCCAATTACGGCACACTTAATAGCTGGAGGGGCCAGAGGCCTGGGGTGGGGTCGACCGGCTGAGAGAAGGCCATTTTTTGGGGAACCAAAATCAGTCGCCCTGGAGCTGTCCCTACCCTCAGGCTTCAGGCCCTGAAAACTAGGCGTCGAGAAGTGCTGGCTCCCCTGCCAGCCCTGGGACCCCAACTACCTCGCTCCCCAACAACACTGTCTCTAGTGGGCTCCAGCCTCCCCTAAGCTGGTCGAGTTTGGAGGCTGGAAAAGGGCATTATGAACCACTCCGCAGGAGCCTGGGAGGGGATCTGAGCATCAGTCCCGCAGAATCCAGACAGAAGCTGCCGCTGTGACTGTATTTTGTCTCTGAAATTTGGAAAGCTGTCTGTTTCCTATGCAGGAATTTGAGGACCGTCCATGCCTCTCGCCCACAGGTGGTCTCTAAATGCCAGAGGAGCCCTCCAAGCTTTCCAACCCAGTGCCTGGGTTCTGCTCTCAGGTCGGCTCGACTCCGACATACTGGAGCATAAACGGTAATTCATTCCCCGAGTTCAAAAAACCCAGATCGCATGAAGACTGTGAAATGTCATGTCCTCAACTCCCAGGCCTTAGCAGGGCAACTATTCCCGGGCGACCCTTAGCCATCCACGCCTCTGCCTGGTTGCCCTCCTCAACTGTTCGGGGCTAGCTCCGTCCCTACACAGCTCCAGCAGGCAGCTGTGGGTTCCTGGGAGCTCAGCCTCTTGGCGGAGAGCCGGGAGGGGGTCCGACTGCAGCCTGCGGGACCTGCTTTTCCTCCCTCTAGGAATGGAAAGTCAATGCAGAAGTGCTGGCAGAGCTGGTGGCCCCAGTCCGGTCCACCCCGAGCTTTCTGGTCGGTGCGAGGCGCAGGGGCCAGGAAGTTGGAGGGAGGACGGGGGAGGGGCGCAAAAAGCAATCAGGAGCTGGTCGAATGCAATTCGCGATCAATAGCGGCCCCTAATAAGTGTAATAGGTTTTAATCGAGTAATTATCCGAATTTTGACCCTATAATTTAGATGTTCGGGGGGAGTTTGCAAGGTGCTTGAAAGAGATATGCATGCGCCGTAATGGGATATCGACCGCAAAGGGGGCGCGGGCCGCCCCATTACCGGCCGCTTTCCGCCGCTAAGCACATTTCCCTTTAACTGTAATCGAAGGGATTTAATTGTTTTTCCAGAGATAACCAGCGTTTTGTCACAATTAGTCTGATTTGTCCAAAGGGGGGGCGCTGGGGAGGCCACGGTGGGGGTGGGTAAGTCACCAAGCCAGCCGCCGCATGTCCCTTCGCCTCCAGCACCGACTACCCTCCAAAGGCGGAGACTGACTAGGCGAATCCTTGACCGTTGTCGCAACGCTAAAGCCCCACATCTGGCCCAGCACAGCCTTTCCGGAGGCGTCCAGCAGCGCGGGCCCTAGAGTCCGGATCGGGAGGAGGCTCGGGCTGCGCGGGGCGCGGACCCCGCGCTCTGCGAACTTTCCCCCGAGCCTGGCCTGAGTGTGTCAGGCCCAGCTCGCCACGGGCTCCCGGGAGCATAAACCTTCCGGAGCAGTCAGTGCCCTCGCCCCCGGCGTCCCCCCCCTTGCAATACTCACTTGTAGGCTCAGCTCCCGCAGCCGCTGCAACTCCCGTGGCGCCGGAAAGGGTTCGGCGTTCCAGCTCTGCGCGCGGCGAGCGTCCGGAGGCAGCGGGGACCGGGACGCACGCCGCCGCCGCCGCCGGGGCGCACGGGGCGCACGTAGCGGGCACCACAGGGCCCAGTAGCACGCACCGGCGTCTCCTGCTGTTGAACTTGTTGGGATCTAAGATGTCCAGCACTGAGAAGGAGGTGGGGCGCGGGGGCGCGGCGGGCCGGGCCGCTCCACCCCCCTCTGGCACCGCGGGCGCAGTGTCGCTGGCCGCGAGCGGTGGGACTCCGGCCCGGGGGAAGATGGGCAGCTCGGCTCGTCCGTCCATAGCGTCCCGAGCAGTCGCCGCAGGAGCGGGCGGGGCGGGCCCCGAGGCGGGCCCGGGCGGCGGCGGCGGCAGCGCGGGGACGTCCCCAGGTGCCGCCGGGCCGCTGGTACTCATGCCGGCCTCGGGCCGCTCAGGCGGCTCGGGCCCCGCTGCCTACTGGGCTCCCATCCCTGCGCCCCGCGAAATCAGCCTCAGCCCAGCTGTTCCCCGGCGCTGCGCTCCGCTGGGCGAACGCTGTCCGGCGTCGTCTCCGCCACCGCTTCAGGCGCCCGCCGCGCCCGGCCAGTGCATTTATGGCGGCCCCGCCGGAGGCGCCCACGCGCCCACACGCCGCACACACGTGCGCCCGCAGGCCGCCGCGGGGTTCCGCCACCCTCGTTAGCGCGCACGCCTAATTGGCTGCGAACGGTCCCCGGCGGAGTAGGCGGGCCCGGTGCAGGACACACGGACTGAGCCGCAGAGGCAGACAGACAGACGCCCTGCCGGGAGCCACAGCACAATCCGCTGGAGGGTGTCGCGGTCAGCACCGTGCCTCTGCGCCTCCGAGGGGCTGGAAACTGCGTGCCCGCCTCCTCAGCGAAAGGGGAGGAGACAGCCGGCTTTTAAATAATTGCGGGATCAGGCGGCGGTGGAGGGCTGCGGAGGCCCCGGTGCGTGAACCCGGCAAGCCCTGAGTTGGGCTGGACATCCCAGCTCAGGGTACCGCTCTGGGGCAGGTCTCTCCTGCTGCCATGGCACGCGTGCTTCTGGGCTCCCGTGCCCTCCGCAGCTGGGACAGGGGAAGAGTGGGGACTCTTGCCGGTTCTGAGTCTCTGCAGGGTCCTCAGCCCCTTGTGGGGCGTCTTCCCAGGGTCTGGGCTTCGCAGCCCTCGGTTGCTGTCTTTCGTGGCTGGAGCTCTCCAGTCAGGATCTCTGCCCCTCCAGCCTCGCCAGCCCTGACTCCCGCCCCCTTGGCTCGATCAAATTAGGGACCGCACGAAATTCCCTCAAGGGGCGGGGCTGGCTGCCGCGAGTGATGCTCATTAGAAGTGGAATCGAAATGAGGAGGGCTAGGCGGCCCTCTCGGTCCCCGCCCCCCGAAAGGGTGACTGAAAAATCGCACAAATAGCAGGCGGCCTACATAAAGATCGATACCCTTCATGTAATGGGAAAATATGTGTTTCTTCCAGAAATAATACGGAAACCACCCCCCTTCCCGCTCCTAAAGATATCAGAAGGGCTGTTCGAGGCCTGAGTATTTGTGCACGTCTTGTCCACAGGCTGGATATTATCAGGACAGGCTGGATAATTTCAGGACAACCTCGGAAGATCGAGCCTGGCTTCGGAGTGCTTTGCTTTCGAAGGTCATGAGTTTCCCTCCTCCTCTGGCTCAGGCCAATGAGCTGACCCGCCTCTGATGGACCCAGGTGGGACCCGGCGGTGGAACTCCTGCCCAGGGTGTGAGTGTGTGCACCACCGATGACGCGTGCTTCAGCGGGTATGCTCTCCTCCTCCCACTGCGGTCCCGGGAGCCTGCTCTGCACAAGGACGGTCCTTTGCAATTACCGCGGGCAATGATCCTTCGGAAGCAGAAATTAAAAGTTAGGAGAAATAATGGGGGACCGATCGCCTGTAATTTGGGCCAAGCTCGGACATGCTGAGCCTCTGGGAGGCTGGGATAGGAACCGGGGGGGGGGGGGGAGTGTGTAGGGCTCTCTTCCCCCCTCAGTTTCTTCCCTGCCCCCTCCTACCCTCACCGCGTGCTGGTCCATCCTGAGATTCTAATCAGACCCACAACACTGTGTCCTTCCTTGCCAGGACTTGATTATTCTTTATCTTTAAATTATAAATCACCTCTGGGGAAGGAGGGTGAGTAATCTCTCATCGCATGAGGTAATTATCTCACTTCCCGCCCCCCTCCACCTTGGTCTTCACTCCCTCATCTCAGCTGAATTTGAATATAGATGTACACGCCCCATTCTCTTTCACACACACACACACACACACACACACACACACACACACACACCACTCATTCACAAGCAATCAACACACAAGCAGGATTCATTCATGAGCACCCATACACAGTCAGAAGGTGGCTCACAAGTGCAGGGCACTTCACCCCTCACCCCTCCCTCACCTGCTCCTCCTTCCCCTTTCTGTCTCTTTTAAGTCCTTTGGTGAGGAGCACACACAGGCGGGATGCCAGGCCCCCATCCTCTTCCTGGGAAGCAGAGCCACTGACTGGGTGCAGAAGGGAGCTTCTTTGAGGGAGGGGATGGCAGGACAGGACAGGCCTCATGTGCAGACCTTGGAGCTGGCTCCAGGTAGTGGAGACTCTGTGTGATGTCCCTGCAAACATACTCCCCACCACACACACACCCCGCAAACACTTGTCACCAGCACAGGTCGCCAGAGAGGTAAATTGTTGCCAAACATCTAACAGCAGACACGGCACCCACACCTTCCTGAGTGGGTGAGGGGCTGGCATGGCTGCACTTTCAGCCAAGGCAATCCAATGACCTGTTCAGCCGCCTCTGTACAGCTTTCCTTCAGGACAAGCAAATTCAAGCAAAGTGGAATTTCCTAGAATGTAGGTGAGATTTACTGCTAGGACATAGTAAGTACAACGTATGGAATAAGATAACGTGTCATAGAAAATATACAACTGAATGTTGATTGTTTTTTGTTCTGTTTTGGGTTCCCCACCACCACCACCACCACCAACACACACACACACACACACACACACACACACACACACACTCGGTACTGCCAAATGCACTCCCTGCCAATGGGGAGAGCTGGTTAGAATTGAGTGTAATTCAGAGAAAGCATCTTGGCCATCCGGAAGTTTATAGGTGCCTGAGTTCACGTCCTCTCCTTACTGCCCATCTCTTCCTGTCCCTCGATGTTCTGATGGAAGTTGCAGCAGGCAGAGTAATGAACGGCCAAGCTCACAGCCAACTCAGAAGAGTGGGATGAGCCTGAGGGTCATCCGGAGCTGAATGGGTCTTTCTTTGGTCTGGGGCAGTGCTGTGTGGACCTAGCTCAAAGAGGACATAGAGGCAGCTTCTTTCACTGTTCCCACTCTATCTCTGAGGGCAACCCAAACAGGAATGCCTGATGCCCCTCTCCTCCCCTCCCAGCTCAACCCAAACTGTCTAGGGCTATAAGGACGTCCTTTAGCTCCTAATCACAATTGATTGTCAATTAGACCCTCATTTGTGCAATCTCTGCCCATCTGCCATCTCAGGTTATCTCCAACCCACCATCTTCACTTGTGGGGCCCCAGGTGGGCACTGACAGGTGAAACCCCAGCCTAGAGCAGAGATGGCTCTGCCTGCTCAGTGGACAGGAAACATCCCCTTCCCTGCTGAGCCCCACCTTGGCAGGCCAGTCAGAGTGACAGGTCACGTTGGACTGGGGCATCAAGGCAGAGACAAATGTTGCAAAGGTGGAAATCTGAAAGAGAGACTGGCGGCAGGGGTCTGAGAGGTGGGCCCAGGAAAAGGAGGGATGGGCTGGCATTTCTAGCTTCCTTCCCCTGAATTATGCATTTTGAAATTCTGGATGCCAAGAGCAAGATGAGGAACCCCCAACCTCTGTCGTTAACTCACCTTGGGCTAATGGCCCCTCTCCACTGTGTGGTGATCTGCAAGATCCCATTTGCTTCCCACCATGGATCCAAGGGCTCCAGTAATAGCCTCTTACTCAGAGTAAAGGGACGCTGCGTGATGGAATATCCCTTCTCTCTCTGCTCCTGGGAGCTCTATGTGAGCCTGTAAGCGCAGTAGTGTTCAGGATCTCTATGATTGGGCAATGCACAGACAACCTCCACTTTGGCTACTGCTTGTCTTGTGCACTGTGAATCCCCTGCTCCCATTCTGCCCAATCGCCAGGGCTCCCACAACCTTTCTGGCAACATGCGGAGAACTTTAGTTAGTCGGCTGGTTCCCCGAGTGTGGACTGAGGGGCTGTTGACATCCTGCAGCCTCTGAGTATGCTGCCTCCCCATGGAAGGATGCAATGCGGGAAATTGGGCTGACAAGGAGACAGGGGCTCCCCTGTGCCTTTCTTGACCTCCACCCATATCGATACATGGCACACCCTGCTGTTCACCAGTCTGGAAAATGAACGAGCATTTCTGCTCGTTCATTTTCTATTTCCCTTTGGATCTTCTATCCCCTCAAGAATGAGCACAGCACAGTCAAAAACCTAGAAGAGAGCGTGAGCTCGGGCTGCTGAGCTCTCCACTGCCCAAGGCCACAGAAGAGGACCTGCCATCAGCACTGCACACAGAGCCCAACCAGTAGGCTGGAGGGCAGGACCGCGGACAGCTCCCAGAACCACCAAGAGACCAGTCGTCTGCCAGGTCAGTACCGCGGACAGCGCCCGTTCCACAGAAGCCGAGTTAGCACCGCGGACACCTGCCGTGCCCCTTCCTCTTCCCGGCCCTCCCCCACCCCACCTGACCTCAGCTTCCAGTAGACCACGTCTAAGTCAGGTTCAGCAACTGGATCCAGCCAGCACGTTACTGCTCTCCACTCATGCACCCACCCTCCCCCCCCCCACTGTCTATTACAAGTCTGCCCATCTCAGAGCATGGGCACTCTCTTTGGGGATACAGTGTGGTGTCTGGACCCTGTGTGTTACACACCCAGATGAGATGCTGGCCCCATTCACCTCACACCAAAGGGCTAGGAAGTTTCACAAGATCAGTGGCTGCTGGTTTTGCATCCTTCTGTTAAAATGGTACAGGATTCAAAGGTGGAGGGCTTAGAGAGCAGGGGCTGGCTCCTAGCAAGAGATTACTTGGAGATGAAAAGGTAAAGTTCAAACCCTTTAAATTTAAAACCCAAATCAACAAATAGTACACCAGGAGTCACTCCAGGGCTTCAGGAATAATGGGTACTGTCATGGAGAGAAGGCTGCACAGGCTGCTGGCGCTCTCTCTCTCTCTCTCTCTCTCTCACACACACACACACACACACACACACACACACACACACACTGCTAGTTGGATTTCTGCCCCAGAAGAGTTTACTAACCACAAGACAGGATGGGGTAAACTGAAGCCAAAGAGTATCAATGCTGTGTTCAAGGTCATCCAATCAGTAGGTAGTGGGGCTTTAATGTGACACTGGTACTCCTGCCCAGTGTTTAAAGTGACAAAGTCACAGATAATCAGTTTCCCAGTGCCAGAGAGAAGGTGGCCTGGGCAATGCAGAAAACAGGGCTGACGAGGGGTCAGGAGATCCCAGTGCCTTTATCGACCTTTATTCCTCACCATGTGGCACAACTTCCTGATTACCAGTATGGAAATTACCAGAGTGGAGACCAGTCTGTTTGTTCATTTTCTGTTCCCTTAGGGTACTTATATCACAGGATCTGTCCCTGGGTGCTGTCACCATCCTTCAGCATTTTTGCTGCCTTTGACTTACTTGAAAGGTCTTAGCAGGATGTCCAGGCCAGAGCTTGTCCAGAGTGCCACCTGCCCTCACTCCAGAGGGCTCTCAACAGCACACAAGCTCCAGCTGTCTCACTGTGAGAAGCTGTAAGTTCTGTCTGGTACACAGAGCTTTCCCTTAAGGGATGGTCAAGCCCTGTTACATAAAGGCATGAGGTCAGGAGACCCCTCCTGAGTTGGGAACTGGGTGCCTTGGTGCTGTGCTCTTCTTGGTGATCCTTCGTGTCTTGTTTTGTTCCTTTGAGACAGTGTCTTACTGTGCAACCTTGGATGGCCTGGAACTCGATTTGTAGCCTGTGCTGGTCTTGAACTCAGAGATCCACTTGTCTCTGCCCGGGATTAAAGGCATGCAGCCTCAATGCCCCATTGCTCACTTCTTACTGCCTGGCCAAAATCTGACTCCCCTCTATAAGCTCCCTGAGGTTGAGATGGTCTGAGAATCATGCCTGGGCTGAGCGCCTGCCTGTGGGTCTCCCTGGGTCATCCTGCACGGTCCTACATCTGAGCCCCATACCCCAAGGTCCTTTCTTATCTGATGGCCAGCTACTGGCAGTACCCTTAGCTGGCTGTTCACAAGTATCAGACCTTGGAGCTCAGCAAGTTCCCTCCAGTGAGATTGTCACCATCATCTGCCCCTCTGTCTTGCCCTAACACAGCCAGTGGCCTTTATCTGTTGACATGTTGCTCCGGCCAGACCGGGCTCTTGAGCACTGTGTGCGACTTTGTCCTGTGTCTCTCATCAAGACAGAGGTGGAATGCAAAATTTCAGCCAAGGCCATGGTAGCCTGTCTAGCCTCTGTGGGCAGAAAGCGCCCCTAGTGACTCTTCTCTGCCCTCCACTTTGCCGTATCTTCAGAGAAATGTGGCACTGGGAACTCTACTCCCTGACCTTTGGGTGCAAGACAGCGCCTGCCCAGATCCAGACATGGCATTGTGTGCCCATCATGATTGTTGTCAATGCCATTTGTTGCCATGGATGTGGCTTCCAGAGAGATCTGGGGACACCTCTCTCTTCCTCCAGAGGCAGGGAAGCTGTTGTGAGTCACTTCAGAGTGCCCCTCCAATCCGGCTACATGGAACCTCACGGAGACACATCCTTTCCTGGTTTCCTATGCTCATGTTTGGATTTTGCCTGTCTTGGGAGTGGTGGGCATCTGAATCCTTGCCTCAGACTCAGCCTTCCCAGAGGCCATTAGAGGGATGGTGGAGACAGAGACCTGGGAATTAGCCTGCACAGGGGTGGAATGGTTACCCTTTCGATGCCATAATGCTAGCACACAGCCTTGATGCTCAGGATGTGCTGAACAATTACAATGAGGGCTGTTATTCTTATCCCTACTGCTATGTAACCAGGAAAGCTTGGAGTCAGAAATGCGGCAGGTTGGATAATTTGCCCATAATTCTCCTTTCCCGTCACCTCCTCACTGTACCACGGCCTTCTGGAGAACATGTCTGTCTGTGCTCCTAAAGCTGAGCTTGGCCATATGACCTGTGGGGACTCAAGCCACAGAGGTCTCTGGGTTTTGGAACTTATACTTGTGTGAAGGCATGCTCCTGGGATTGGCCATTCCCCGCCCCTCCCCTCCCCCCACCAAGTTGGGTCTTTATTGAGGGTGTGGAGTTAAAACCACTTCAAAGCCTCCAGTCGAAAGAACCTAGCAATACAGTAGCCATCACCGTCCCCAGCAGGAAGTGAATGCTGTCCAGATCCACGGAGCTCTCTGCAGTTGTTTGTTACACAACAGCCCCACAGCAGAAGCAGGAGTGGTATACTTGACTGCAGAAGGCCCAGTAACCTGGAGTCAGCGTGCGGCCTATCAGCATTCAACCCAGCATAGAGCCGGGCCCACCTCACCTGGCTTTTCTGTCCCAGTTCCATGTGCTCATCAACTGACTTGTCCATCTCTGTCCTATCCAGTGGTCATGGGCCACTGGACACCCTGACAGTTAGTGTGGCTCAGGTGACACCCACAGAGGCTTTATTTTATCTATCGTTTATTCAAACACCCCCAGCTCTCCTGTGACAGGGTGGACCTGGGGTCAGGGAGAAGTACGTTAGGCCCATTTTTGTTGTGGGGGAGGCTCTGGCGCCCCTGTTACCAGGGAGAATATGCCACCCCATTTCCATTGGCTTTAGGGAAGGCAATGGAATGGAGGCAAGAGCCTTATCTGCTCCACTGCCAAGGAGGGCTGGCCTGTGTTGGAATGGGGAGTCTGGAAAGCTGGGACAGTGGAGGAAGAACATGGAGGGGTGAGTAGGACATCTAGAGACTGTACCCCAGCACTGAAGAGGGGCCAGAGGGTGAAGGGAGGGAGTCCAGGCCAAGCACACAGAAGGTACTCAATAAATGAATACAGCGAAGTCTTCCTCTGGGCATACATGCATACCCACGTGCCTACAGGGCCACTCTAGGTCAGAAGGGTAGGTGGAGAGGAGCTGGTCATTAAACATGGAGCTTAACTGAGGTTAATGCCTCTAGCGCAGCCCTTGATTATTAAATTATTGCCATGCACATAAATCATAATTAGAAGGTTGAGAAACTGTACTGGACAGATCAGGAAGACAGGAAGAGGGATTTTGAGATCCAAGTGGAGGGGAAACGTGTCCTCGAAGTTGGGGCGGGACGGGGGTGGGGGTGGGAGGGGGGAGGGTGTATTGTTAGGGTGGGGTGTATAGTCCAGGTGGGAGTGTCCTGGGGAGAGACATATCCTTGAGGTGGGAGTGTCTGCAGATAAGAGGCAAGTTCTCTGGGTGAGAGGGTGTCTTGGGAAGGGGGCATGATGTCCGGGTGGCAGGGAAGAGTAACCTCAGGGGTGAGAAAAGTGTCTGCAGGGGGTGGAGGTGGGCGTGTCATGGGGTGAAGGGTGTGTAGAGGTGGGGGAGGGTGTGTCCTCTGGATGGGGGGCGTGTCTTCGCTGTAGAGGGTGTTTCTGGGTGATTGTTGGAGACCAGAGGGCAAGTGGGTGCGGTGAGGTACCGACCCGGGTGCGTGTGTCTGGAGACGCTCTTGAGGCTGCACCTTGGAGGCTCCCCGACGGCTGCCTGGGTGAAGACGCGCCGCCGCTTCGCCCACGGCCCCCGCCCGCCCCCTGCCGACGCGGCGCGGAACTGCAGCAACCCTGGTCGGCGCTCCCGAGGACCGGGGTGAGCAGGAGGCGGGCGGCCCGAGGTTGAAGTCCGACCGACCGCCTGAGCTGCGGCCTGGTGGCTGCCCGCGGGTCGGATCGAACTGTGCAGAGAGCATGCCAGAGTCCCTCGCGCGGCCGGACTCGGCTCTGCGCCTGCGTCCCTGGGCGCGAGCGCGCGCGGGCTGGATGGCGCGTTTGTCAGTGGGGACCCCCCACCCCTCGCCCCCCACACAGTGGGCTCAGCCGGGAGAACCCCAGAAAAGACCTGCACAAGGGCAGGGCCGAGCCATCACCCCCGCGCTCTCCAGGGCCGCGGGGCCGGCCCTTCCCCTCGCCGTCCTCCCCCCTTCCACTTCTCTATTTATTTCCTTTTCTGTTGCTGAAACATATTGAAGGCGAGAAAAAGGAAACATTAAGATCCGCTGTGAGCCGCGCGGCGGTTTAACGATTTCAAATGAGGCCGGCCTGGGTGAGGCCTGACAATCCCGTCAGGATGGCAGATGACGGCTAAAATTACCCGGAATCAATATTCTCACCGGGTGTCCTGGGCTGATAAGCTCTGCCAAGACAATGTTGACTATTAAAGTCGACAGCTTGAGATATTACACTATTAGTTATGCTATTTTTAATAATCTATAATATTTGGGCGATAATTAATTAATTATACGGGTCAGATAATATCTAGGGCTGGAATGAGGTCTGAAGGACCCATTACAGCGGTAATGAGAAAGGAGGATCTCATCTGGGGCAGGTGCCGTGGTCCTGGTGCTGGGGCCTGAGGCGTGATGTCTCCTGCGCCTGGCCCTGCCACCAGCCTGGGTCCTGGCCAAGTCTGGCCCTTCAGAACCGGGGTCAGCAGGCCAGACAGCTGAAAAGCAGTGCCTGTCTGCTTCTCAGGGCTGGAGGGACTGAGAGCTCCGAGAGCCAGCCTGGCTATGCAAGCCTGGTCCCTGGCTGTCTTCTATGGTCTGGGCTTGCTTCCTGTCCTTCTCTGCAGCGAAAGCCTCGACAGGTGTGTCCTCTGACGGAGGGGCCGCATTCTCTCCTCATGCACTACACATCATCACAACGGGAGAATGAAGTTCAAGCTGTTGCCTGGCCACAGCAGCCCTGATGACCCCGCCTCCTATTCCAGGCTTTCCTGCAGGAGCCTTTCCTGCTTCTCATGAATGAGCCAAGCCCACTCCTGTCTCCGGACCTCACACTAGATGCTCCTTGTTCCAGACTTCCCTCTGTCTCTTCCCATTCATCCAGCATTACTCCGTCAGAGCACTCTGACCGGCTCGTCTCTCTGCCACCACCGCCCAGACAGCCCTGATGGAGGTTCCCCCTGGTTCTGTTGTTCCCCTGCCTGAAGTGTGGCCTTCAGCGAGCACAGTTGTCTTGTGCTTAAAGTTGGAGTAGGAGCAGTGGTCTGGAGCCAGGGATGGCCACTTGCCTGGGCACGGTAGTGCTGTGGTGTGCAGCTGTCAGAAAACGCCCTGCTTTCTGGTTCCTTCCTCCTGCTGCAAGGGGCTGGGCTCTCAGTCTTTTCTGGTGAGGCCAACCCTTCACCTCTGGGATCCCAGGAGAGAGGCCTGAGGTGAGGCTAGTCTGTCACTGTGAGCAATGGCCCTGCCCAGTGGCTCTGGATCTCAGAATGGCTCTCTTCTGGGGAATGAGGGATCTCCTGAAAGACCATAAGCCCTCCCCACCTCTACCAGGCCAGCCGTCTAGGCTTTGCTTGGCCTGGGAAGTGGACAGTGCTCTATCTCCAGAGGGAATTTAAAGCCAGTACTCACATAGATGACCAGGCTGTCCACTTCCTATCACCTTACACTGTGATTTGCAAGTGTCTGTCTGCTTCCTACCCACCCACCCCACCCACCCACCCCACCCCCCCCCCCCACCCCCCCGCACTGTGGTTGCCAAGCCTGATAGGCACTACTTAAGAATAAATGTGTTTGTCTAAGTTGCTGGGTGGTGGTGGCACACGCCTTTAATCCCAGCACCCGGGAGGCAGAAGCAGGCGGATCTCAGTGAGTTCAAGGCCAGCCTGGTCTACAGAGGGAGTTCCAGAACATCCAGGACTGTTTCACAGAGAAACCCTGTCTCGAAAAGCAAAACAAAAAAAATTTCTATATACTTGCTGTGGCTACTATAGAATGTATATTTGCAATGTATACACAGACATGTATGTTGTATGTGCATAAACTTCAAGTTACCTCATGATCATCCTGTGCTTCTCAGGGAGGCTTGTTCTTAGGATCCAGCTTCTACCGGGCACCTCTGACGGCGGCCACAGGGGTCAGTCTTGAGCAGTCTTACCTTGCTAGCATTACTGTGTCTTCAGATCCTGTCTGTTCCCCCAGGTCACACCTTGCCCTTCGTGCCAACACTCCTATCAAGAGAAACACATGGCCAGTGCCTGGAGAGAAGCCGGTGCCCAGACTTGTGGTGGCCCTGCTGTCAGTGAAGTCACCCCTGCTAAAATCCACCAGTCAAAGTGCCTGGGCCTTGAGCTTTCTTTTTGAAAATTATTCTCTACAAATTCAACTACGTTTGTAGATACAGGGCTGGTTAGGTTATCAGTTCTTGGGGAAGCTTGAGAGTTGGTGAGTTTGCTCAGCTGTTGGATTTTGTGCATGGGGCACCCACCCCCAGGATGTCTGTGATCTCTGGGTTGATGGCTTCTCTTTTGTTCCTGTGGGTGGCCATCTTCCTCTGGGAATGCCCCCCCCCCCCCCCCCCCCGCGCTGAAGGTCTGTGAGCTCAGTACTTATGCCTCCTTTCTTGTTCCTGGAGTTCCTAACCACCATCTTCATAGAGCGCTCCCCAGGTGTCTGTGGGTTCTGAAGTTGGTAAGAGTATTTTTCTCATGGTCTGCACCCTGGTTATATGTGGGCTCTGGAGTAACTGTTCTTTTCTTGTTCTTGTTGGTAACCTCCCTGGTTTTTCTTCGTTGGTCTAGCTGAAGGCTTATCAATGGTATTAACTTACCCAAAGACTCAATTTGTAGTAGTACTTTCTCAATGAGATTGCCAGCTCACAAATAATGATGTGGAGACTTATTATTAGTTATGAAAGCTTGGCCTTAGCTTAGTCTTGTTCCTAACTAGTTCTTATAACTTAAATTAACCAGGCGGTGGTGGCGCACTCCTTTGATCCCAGCACTCAGGAGGCAGAGTCAGGAGGATCTCTGTGAGTTCAAGGCCAGCCTGGTCTACAGATCGAGATCCAGGACAGGCTCCAAAGCTACATAGAGAAACCCTGTCTCGAAAAAACAAAATAAAGCTGGGTGGTGGTGGCGCATGCCTGTAATCCTAGCACTCGAGGGGCAGAGGCAGGTGGATCTCTGAGTTCGAGGCCAGCCTGGTCTACAGAGCTAGTCCAGGACAGGCTCCAAAGCTACAGGAGAAACCCTGTCTCAAAAAACATAAATAAATAAATAAATAAATAGATAGATAAATAAATAAATAATTTAAAAATTACAAATAAATAAATTAACCCATATTTTTAAATCTCCATTCATCCATGAGGCCTGTTACATCATCTCTGTACTGCCCACCTTGCTTCCTCTGCAGCTCCTGAAGACCCCTCTTTCTTCTTCCCAATGTTTTCTCTCTGCCTGGAAGTCCCGCCTATACCTCCTGCCTAGCTATTGGCCATTTAGCTTTTTATTACACCAATCACAGCAATACATCTTCACACAGTGTACAAATATCCCACAGCATCCATTTCTGGTTTCCTTGATTTTTGTTTTTATTTTTCTGCTTTTAAAATCATCGATTTGCCAGGCAGAGATGGCACCCACCTTTAATCCCAGCACTCAGGAGGCAGAGCCAGGTGGATCTCTGTGAGTTCCAGGCCAGCCTGGGCTACAAAGTGAGATTCAGGACAGGCACCAAAACTACACAGGGAAACCCTGTATCTAAAAGAAAAAAAATTATCCATTTATGCTTTACTGTGTGTGTGTGTGTGTGTGTGTGTGTGTGTGTGTGTGTGTGTGTGTGGTGTGTGCGCACGCACGCGCACCAGAGGTCAACTTCGTGTTATTTCTCAGGTGAAATAAGCCTTGTTTTTTTTTAAATTTTAATCTTAATTTATGCATATGTGTGTGTTTGTCACATGTGTGCCAGTGTCTTATGACAGCCAGAAAAGGGTGTCAAATACTCTGAGGCTGGAGTTACATGCAGTCGTGAGCACTTGGGAGGCAGAGGCAGTCTAATCTCTGTGAGTGTGAGGCCAGCCTGGTCATATAACAAGTTCCAGGCCAGCCAGGGCTACCTAGTGAGACTGTCTCAAAAAGAAAATGAAGGTGCACACTAACTGTAAGCTTCCACCTCACTCATGGCCCCGCCCTGAGCAGCCAGTGCTCTCATTTGTGTCCCCATAGATTTGCCTGCTGGACACTTGCCAGCAAGGTGAGCTCCCCTGCTGAGGGCAAGCCTCGTGTGCTGTCACACATGTCAGCACCTCAGCCCATCCCGCCCGGTAATCTCCCAAGGTGCGGACATGCTGAATTTTCGTTTTCTGTCCATCTGTTGAATGTCTGGGTAGTTTGAACCTTTGGATATGGTGACTAATGCTGCTGTGAATAGTGTTCACACATTTTTGTGTCTACAGGTACATTCCCTCTCTCTAGTGTGTATCTATCTGTAGGTGGAGAGCTGAGTCTTGAGGTAATTCTGTGTTCAGTTGCTGTGGAGAGTTTCCACATTGACTCACATTCCCACCACCCTCAAGAACATCAGGGTCTCCATCACCACTCTCAGGCACATCAGGGTCTCCACCATCACCCTCAGGCACATCAGGGTCTCCATCTCCACCCTCAGGCACATCAGGGTCTCCACCATCACCCTCAGGCACATCAGGGTCTCCATCTCCACCCTCAGGCACATCAGGGTCTCCACCATCACCCTCAGGCACATCAGGGTCTCCATCTCCACCCTCAGGCACATCAGGGTCTCCACCATCACCCTCAGGCACATCAGGGTCTCCATCACCACTCTCAGGCACATCAGGGTCTCCACCATCACCCTCAGGCACATCAGGGTCTCCATCTCCACCCTCAGGCACATCAGGGTCTCCATCAACACCATCCTGAGCCTTTGTGTGCATTGACCTTTTGGTCCTAACCATCACTGGGGTGTGAATAGCATCTCATTGTGGTTTGCTTGGCTCTTCTCTAATGACTGATCACATTGAGCATTTTGTTTTGTGTTGTTTTGTTTTGTAAACAAAGTTTCTCTGTGTAACAGTCCTAGCTGGCCTGGAACTCACTCTGTAGATCCAGCTGGCCTCAAACTCAGGCATCCACCTGCCTCTCCCTCCTGATTGCTGGGATTAAAAGCATGTACCACATCAAGTATCTTTTTAGGTCTTTATTGGCCATTCATATTTTTTCCTCAGAGAAATGTCTGTTCTGATGACCTCTCCATTTCATTTATGTATTTATTTATTTTGAAATAAAATGTGTGTGTGTGCGTGTGTGTGTGTGTACACAACTGTCTTCAAGTCCAGTTTCAAGGGATCTGACACTCTCTTCAGGCCTCTACAGGCACTAGACATACAAATGATGCACTGCCATGCATGCATGTACTACACAGATGTTGCATATGCAGTTATGCATATACAGTTATAGATAACATAGAGTTAATAGTAAATGAAACTAAAAATAAACATTTTATTAAAAAATAACGTAGTACTGGCAAAAGTATAGCATGCCAACTTCCTGTCACTGTGACGGAATGCCTGAGATAACTGAAAAGGAGGGCATGTTGATTTTGAATTGCCATGTGGCCTGGTTGCTAAGGGCGGTGAGGAAGCAGCACATTTAACAGGAGTACATGAGGGAGAGAGGAGGCTCTTCACCTCGTGGTGGCCAAGAAGAAGATACAGAGACAAGAAAAGGTCAAGGACCCTAGTGACCCCATTATACTACCTAAAATCTCCGCCACATCCAGCACATGACCTTCAGGAGCCACTCAACAGACACACACACAGACTGGCAGGGTCGGATGTGTGGCTTGATGGCAGAGCATCTGCATAGTGTGTGTGTGTTCTTGGGTTAAATGTCTACACACGAAGACATGGAGATCAGTGGGCCAGAGTCAACTTGCTTTTTTTTTTTTTTTTTTTTGGTTTTTCGAGACAGGGTTTCTCTGTGTAGCTTTGTGCCTTTCCTGGAACTCACTTGGTAGATCAGGCTGGCCTTGAACTCACAGAGATCCGCCTGGCTCTGCCTTCCAAGTGCTGGGATTAAAGGCATGCGCCACCACCGCCTGGCTCAACTTGCTTTTGATAAGGGCATTAAGACTGTTCAATGGCCAAGGAAACCATCTTTTAAACAAATGGTCCTGGGGAAATGATATCCATATTTAAAAAGAATAAGATGAAGCTCTTACAACATAAACAGAATTTAAAATGATCTAAAATCCATGTGAGAGCTAAAACTATGACGTTTTTAAACAGAGAGATGAGTTGCTGTGATCTCAGATTTAGCGATGGCAATGGAGAAGAAACAGGTTCTTGTGAGGTTAGCAAACATTAGCCTTCAAATCTCATGATCAGGAAAAGGGTCAGAGGGATGGCTTAGTGTGTATGAGCACTGACTGCTCTTCCAGAGGACCTGGGTTTGACTCCCAGTGCCTATGTGCTGACTCCCAACCAGTTATAAATTGGTTCCAGTCAAATATAAGTCAGGCACTGCATGTACATGGTTCACAGACATGCATGAAGGCAGAACACCCAAACACAAAATAAAAATGAAAAAAAAAAAGTATTGTTAAATGAAAATGAAGGGTGGCTGGGGCATGGCTTTGTAGTAGAACACCTGTCACTCTTGCAGAAAACCTGAGTGAAATGACATGTCTCTTGCTGGTCTCTGGCTAAAAAGCAAGGTCAGCTGATTGCTTCTCGGCTTCTCTGATCTAGCAGGTTTTCACCCCACATCTGACTACCGAGTCTTTGTTGGTAAATAGAACAATAGAGACTTAGTTTAAATCTACATATCATGGCCATGGCAAAGCCAGAGCCTTAGGACCCAAAGGCCCTCCAGGCCATGGACTGAGTGGCCATTGGGGGGTTGACTGACGGGCCAGAAGGCCACAGATGCTAATTAAAATATCAGTAGATTCATGTGCAGCTGCCAAACCAACAGAAAAACATCAGTGAAGGTATGTGCATGTATGAACGCAGGTGCCCACAGAGACCAGGAGGCACCAGAGGCCCTAGTAGTGTTAGTTACAGGTGGTTGTGAGATCCCGACATGGGTGCTGGAAACCAAACTCAGGTCCTCTTCAAGAGCAGCAGTTAGTGTGCCCTTAACTTCTGATCCAGGTCCCCAGACCCAGGACTGTGCTGTCCTGATTCTGTGACTCTGTATCGAGCCTGGAGTCTGAGAAGGAAGAATTCACTTGCTTTCTTCTTTTCCTCCTTCTCCTTCCTCCTCCTCCTCCTCCTCCTCCTCCTCCTCTTCTTCTTCTTTTACTTTGGTTGGACATTCTGGGTCCCGACTGGACCACACTGTCTGCTAGCATCCTGAAGGGATCACTGAATTTGAGATCAGCGATGACAGCTGCCGTCCTTACACAGTGTGGCATTTTTCCATTGGCAAACTCAAGGTATCCACCCCCTTAAGGCCTTCTTCTGACTCTCTGAGAAACATTTTGTGGTTTTCAGCCCTAGAGTCTTACACGTCCACAGGAGAGTTTATTCCTAATGTATTTTATTCCTTTTGATGCTACTGTAAATAGAATTATTTCCCCAATTTCATTTTTTTCCAGATGCTTTATTAACTCACGGAGTTTAAACTTCATTTCTTTGATTTACAATTTCATCTTTTTCCTCTTCTGCTAAAATTCTTGGTTCCTAATGATACCAGCATAATTACTTGTATGCTTCATCCTGCATTATACCTGCAGTAATTCCACATAACAGCGCCAATGCTTCCATTAGCCATAGCATCATCAAGTACAGAATTTCTGTGTGCAGTCTGTCCTTATAATGCCCTGTTTGGTGCACGCGCATGCACACACACACACACACACACACACACTCCACAAATATCTAGACATAATTATTTTTTTCTGTACAGCTCAACCCATTAGTTCCAGTTTGCAGTGCAATTTTGTGGATGGATTTCTTTTTTGTCCAAGTGGTTGGGCTCATCCCCTGCCTCTCTTCTGTGGGAAGGGACATCCTTATGGCGCCAGATGTAGGCTCTTCTGGCTCCCTGTGGTCCAGGAGAACATGTGGAGGCTGAGCTTGGAGTTGAAGCCCAAAGGAAGATGCTCTTTGAGAGACCAGTGGATCATTCCACAATGCCTGGGGTGGGTTCCCTCAACACAAAACTTCATCCATTCCCCTGCTCCCAGTCAGTGGTGGAGTGCAAGGCTTATTGTGTGGGCATCATGCTATCAGGTGATAAATCCTTGAAGGGCACTGAACACAGCAGGAGCAGCTTGGAGGATTTCATTCCATGTGTTCAACCTCCAGAGAGAGTGCACTCAGACAAGCCAGACAGAGGTGAGGTGAAGGGACTGGAAACTATGACCGTGAGTGATGGTCAGGGCAGCCAATGGCCTCTGGTGGGAGGAGGCAGCCAAGCTGCCCCAGGAAACAGCAAGGTGAATGTTAGAAATGCAAGCAGGTCATCTCAGGACAGCCTGGAGCATGGGCTGGGATCGAAGGGGCTGAGTTGGGGTCACAGTCTATAGGTTCATCACTGTGACTAAGGTCTCAAGTCTCCAGGCAGGCTGGTCCATTTTTGGGTGTGTTGAGGATGGGGTCAGGTGAGAGTAGCTGAGACCAGGGAAAGGCTGGGGACGCTGGAACCACATGAGGTTTCATTGCTTTGAGTGTCTTGCCATGTGGTCACTTTGAGGAGACAGTTGGATTTAGGGGTTTGTTAAAAGCTTGGGTGAGGGTCTGGGTTGGATGGTCTAGCTAGGAGTCATTATTAGGGCTCCTTATGTGGGTGCAGCCAAGAGTGACAGGCAGACAATAAACGTGCATGTTTGTTGACCAGCAGGGTTGTTCTGAGCCTCATACTCAACGGTAGAGGCCCCATCCTCTCGGCCTTCAGCTTAGTACTCTACAGTGTGTGCCTTGTAACTCGGTGTCCCCATGAGCATCCTCTCTCACAGCCTGTCTGCCTCCCCAAGCCAGGTGCCAGAATTGCAGGACAGGGACCAGATCTCAGTGCCTTCAGGCCACACTATGCCCTTGAGAGCCAGTGGTGACTTGGCCACAGAAAAGCTGTGAGGTCTCTCTCCCAGTAGGTCTGTATACCACATTCATAGCCAGCCAGTAAGGGAGGTGACCTTCAACCTTGAGGTCCCGCAGAGAGAGTTTCCCTGAGGAGTAATTCATATCCAAGCCAGTGTCAGGTCTACTGAAAGTTCGTCAGGCTACATGGCTAGCCTCGAACTTGCTGGGACTTCTAACATGCCAGTCAGACCCACAGCCTCAAGAGCTGCTCCTGTGCGACACACCGCTGTGTGGGGGAGCAGTGGGAAACCCAGCGAAGGACTGGAGGTCACCCCAAAGGGTGCAGACCCCTGTCACTCGGAAGCCCTCAGACATGAGTGCATAGTGTCTACCTTGAGCCCTGCATTCTCAGCAGAGGGGACACTGTCAGAGCCCAGAAGACCCCACTTGGCTTCTTTATGATAGCCCAAGAGTCTTTGCTGCATGGCAATTGCCAAGGGGCCTGCCACCACCCAGCTTCAAGTCAGTCTTGTTAGTGTTTCCCCCGAGTTGTGCGGGAAGTGGGGGCTGAGGGTCCTTCCGAAGGATGTCCAATAGAAGAGGGGCAGCAACCAGGGCCCTAAGTACACATCAATGCTGAACACAGTTATTTTGATTTTGCAGTTACAGAGAGGACGATAAGAGGGACCGGAGAAGCAGGGCAATGGCTCTAATTGATGGATATGCTTCCAGGAGTCAATTCGGATCCATCAATCCCCTGTAGCAAGAGGCCTGTAGCCCATAGGCACTGGGGTTTATTGCCTTTTGTAGCAAAGAGAAGGCTCAGTATCAAAGCCAAGGTCAAGCCTTGAAACAGGACAGGCTAGGCCCAATGTGCACATGCAGATAGGAGTGTATTCCAGGTAGGCATGCCCAGCCACACATCCAGGTGAACTCAAACACTCAGAAACACACTCAGGTAGGCTTGCATACTCAGAAATGCACTTAAACAAATTTTCCCAGATACACATGGGTGTGTGTGTGTGTACACTTGGGTAAGCACATTAACTCAGCTGAGCCTGTACACTCAGATAAACATACTAGAACAGGCTTACACTGAGACACTCTCATCTAGGACCCTTTAGAAGGTATTGTCTGGACATGGTTTTCTGAAGGTCACTTAAACCATCTGTCCTATTTCACTGATGTCACCGAGGAAGCCTGGCTTTCTCCTGTGTGGGTGACTCAATGCTTCTTTTCTTCCTCCTTTCTTTCTTTCTTTCTTTCTTTCTTTCTTTCTTTCTTTCTTTCTTTCTTTCTTTCTTTCTTCCTTCCTTCCTTCCTTCCTTCCTTCCTTCCTTCCTTCCTTCCTTTCTTTCTTTCTTTCTTTCTTCCTTTCTTTCTCTCTCTCCTTTTGGCCAGGATGTCCCTAGGGCCTGATTCTTCAAGTTTAGGTTGTCAGCACTAATTGGCCTCTATAAAAATTTCTTTTTCTGATTTGTATGTGCATGTGTGTTTATGTACACAATGTTGAGTGTCTTCCTCAATTGATTGCCACATTATTTCTGAAGATAGGATCTCTTGCTGTGTCTGGAGCTAACCAATTTGGCTAGACTGGTTGGCCAATAAACCCCAAGGGTCTACTTCTTTCTGCTCCCACACTCCAGTCCTGAGGTTACAGGTGTGTGCCTCCATGCCCGTCTTTTATGTGGATGCTGCGGGTCTGAATTCAGGGCCCCATGCTTTCACAATAAGCACAGTATCTATGGAACTGTCTCCTGGCCCCTGGTGCTGATGCTATGTTCTTTGAAACATTTATTGTTTAAACACCTAAAAAAATTATCTGAGGCCTAGAAAGTGATGCAGAGAGCCAGGGGTGCATGCCTTTCATCTTAGCACTCGGGAGGCAGAGGCAGGTTCTCTGTGAGTTCAAGGCCAACCTGGTCTGCAGAGTGAGTTCTAGGACAGCCAGGGCTGCTACACAGAGAAACCCTGTCTAGGAAAAAAAAAAAAAAAGTGAGCACTGCCTTTGCAGATCCCAGCAGCTACTTTGGGTAACTCACCACTGCTTGTAACTCCAGCTTTGGAGTTTCTGACACTCTGGCTTTTGAGGACACCTGCATTCATGTACACATTATACGCCCCCCCAAGAAACATAGATTCATAAAGTAATTTTTTAATTTAAAAAAGATTTGTTTATTTTCTGTGTTTGAGTGTTTTACCTCTATGTATGTCTATGCACCACCTGCATATAGTACCCAGAGGCCAGAAGATGGCATCAGATTCCCTTGAAATGGAGTTATAGACAACAGTGAGCAACCGTGTGGATGCTGGGGTTGAACCCGGGTCCTCTGGAATTGCAGCCAGTGCTCTTGACCTCTGAGTTGTTTCTCCAGCCTGTGTGTTGTCATTTTTATCCCACCATCAGTACCAGGAGTGTGTCTGTGGTCCTTTCTGCCTGTTGCTCCCCGGTCTCTGTTCCCTCCTACTTCAGGATGTAGTTTCTCAGAGTCAGGTGATGCCTATGCTGCATGCTGGCCTGCACTGGGCAGGCCCTACTCACACTGTCCCCCAGTGTGGCCCTTGTGGGAGCACAGGACCACCTGCTTGTCCCTCTGATCTGTAGGCCAACTTACCTTTTTGTTTTTCCTGTTTTCTCTCTTTCCTGAGTTTTTGTTTTCTCTTTTGAATTCTTGATTCATGGAGGCCATTTTATCTGTAAATCCATTAATTTTTTATGACAACTGCATTATTATTAAAAGTTACTGAATTCCAAAAAACACACAAAATAACCTGTATTCAAATGACAGAAGTTTGATACGTGTATTTAGATTGTGTGACATAGATTTGTCTCTCTGAGCATTTCTGTTTTATTTTTAAAGTAGTTACTTGGGATGGGGAGATGGTTCAGTTAGTAAAGCCTTGCAAGCATGAGGACCTGAGTTCGATTCCCCAGCATCTATGTAAGAATGCCATCATGGTGTGCATGTTTGTGACCCCAGCACTGGGAAGGCAGAGACGGGCAAATCCTTGGGACTCACTAGCCACCCAGCCTAGCCTAGCTGTCAAGTTCCAGGACAGTGAGAGACAACAGAGGTGGATGGTGTTCCTGAGAATAACATCTGAGACTGTTCTCCAGTCTTTACACGTATGTGCATACACATGCATGTGCACCCTACACATGTGCACCTCCCACACAAGAATACATACATAAAACGGTAGCTGTTTTACATAATTTTTTTGCAGTTTGAACTAATGAAACACAAATATGAACCTCCCCAATTCCAGGCATCATGCACTTTTAACAATGCACAATTTGTGCTTCTCAATCGCAGAAGAAACTTGGCACCTGAAGAAGTGACGAACCTGTCTGGTGCTGAGCAGACAGGCCTCTCCAGGCTGCTAGGTAGCCAACCACACTGGCAATCTATCCCCATAATTATTGTACCCCAAGTCTGCCAATCAACTTGCATCCATATCAACAATCTGGCCAATGGGGAAGAGGCTTGTAGTTTTGAGGCATCTGATAAAACCTTTCAAGTTCCTTACCAGTCCTGTTTCAGGAAACCCAACAATGATGCCGCCTAATAAAACCAAGTGTAGAAAGGAGTTCAACCACACTATCTGGGAGAAAAGAGTTTTAAACCATGCCAGAGCCATTTCTTTCTGGAAAGCTCCTTTTTAGGGACTGGCACGAGGCTATGGCTGAGGATGACAGCTGGGAGGGGAAGAGGGATGTAGGCCTGCACACAGACTTGATGGAAGCCCTGTCATCTTCCAGCCCATCCTAACCCGCACTTCTGTACTTGAAACCTAAGAGCACTCACTGAGAGGTCTGTGGGGGTCAGGGTGCTCTTGTCATCTCTCAAAGATCACTTCTTCTGGTCCCTGCTGCTCTCTGCTCCAAGCTTGTGGCATTAGGGTACACTGGGACTTACCTGGAGCTACTTTTTCCTGTCCCGGAATTCATCTCCCTGACTCAACCCCATTCTGTGGCTCTTCATTAGCCTCTGGGCCTCATCGCCAGACCCAGCTCAGCTCCTCCCCATGTGGTGTGTGGAAGTCTTTCTTTCCTGCTTTCTTCCATGTCCTCACTGCTGCACAACATCGAAGCCAAACAGCAGGGACTCACAGCTGGGTTTCCTGGTCTAGCAAAGCACCTTGGGACAGGGGCCACACTCTTTCAGCATGGACCTCGGTCTTTGACCTAGTTGTCTATGGACTGGACATTGTGGCATCCACTGAATTACAAGGAGCAGCCACGTTCATGTATAGTACAAATCGGTCTGTGGATCAGCCTGAGCAAGTCTGGGCATGTCACCTCATGGCATTAACAGCTCTTCATCTATGTGCACTGTGGCATCCACCTCTGCATACCACAGCCTGGTGGGAGTTTCTAGATCTCAGGGAGGAAGAGGAAAACTGGGTCTTGTTCACAGTGATCTTGAGATTTTAGGCACAAGATGTCAAAAAGGGCCAGGCAGCCTGTGTTCTGGACCCTGTAGGAGAGAAACTTCCTTGCCATTTCTAGCCCTTACATGCTGCCCAAATACCCTTGTTTGCAGCCTTTCTGTTCTCTCCAATGCCAGCAGTGACCTCTGCCTCCATCATCATAGCCCCTACCTCTTCTGATTTTTATAGAAAACTGTCTGGCAGAGGTTTTATCTTTCCTGTGGTGTAATCGTTCCAGTGATCTGTCTTTGGCATCCCCTTTCCGAGTACACCTCCCTGTTCCTGTCACTCATCCTGAAGTGTGTGGAGGCAGTGATCCTGGGCTGAGATTGGGGTTGGATACTTGGAAGCTCAGGGGTACCCTTCCAACTGCACAGTGCCAAGAAGCACCTTGTAGAATATGGCTCTGACCCAGGAGACTAGAGAGCCCTGGCCCTGGTGGGGCTATGATATGCGAGGTGAGTGTGATTTAGTCTCTGTGGGGTACAGAGTGTGTGACTGTGTGTACTTGATACAGGGTATGTGTGGGTGCATGTGTGGGGCTTGAATGGGGCCTGTGGCTGTGTGTTTTATGCACATGGTCTACAGTGCTGGTGCTGGGCTGACAGAGGCATGGAGGAGAGGCTCCCCCACTGCTTTGCTGTGCAGAAGCAAATATTTCTGGGTCTCTGGCTGCTGAGGAAAACACCTTTAATAAGAAAATGAGGGTTGGGGATTTAGCTCAGTGGGCTTGGGGATTTAGCTCAGTGGGCTTGGGAATTTAGCTCAGTGGTAGAGCGTTTGCCTAGCAAGTGCAAGGCTCTGGGTTCGATCCTCAGCTCAAAAAAAAAAAAAAAAGAAAGAAAGAAAAGAAAAAAAAAGAAAATGAGACCCTCACACTCCCTGGGAAAGAGCACTGTTGGGTGTGTGTGGAGTTCCCACTGTTCTGTGAACTTTATTTAAGATTTCATGTTTGGCTGAGTGGTGGTGGTGGCACACACCTTTAATCCCAGCACTCAGGAGGCAGAGGCAGGCCGATGTCTGTGAGTTCAAGGTCAGCCTGGTCTACAGAGGGAGAGATGGAGTTCCAGGACAGCCAGGGATACACAGAGAAACCCTGTCTCGAAACACACACATATTTGCCCAGCTCCTGGCCATCATCTTGTTGGTCTGTGAAGGACATCTCTACTCACACTCTCAGGAATCCATTGGCATAGTGGAGGCCTGAGGACATGGGGACAGTGTCATCTGTAGAGGCGAGAGAAGGTGAGAACTCGGATCAGGGCAGGGACCTGAAGAGGCTTCTTCTATCCCAACAAGGCCCCATGCAGATGTCATGGCAGAGGTAGGGGCTTGGGGGATTATAGTCTGAGAAGGGTCCCAGTGCCGAGAACCAAGCCCAGAGGGTATCAACAGGACAACATGCAAATGGGCAGCCGTGGGACGAACAGAGAAGGATGCCCTACCTCTGCGGAGCCTTTGATGGCCTTGGAGCCCAAGAACAGTAACAGAAGGGTGTGGCCAGGCCCTCAGGGCCTCTAACTGTGCACTCATCCTACCTCTCAGTGACCTGCAGAATCTGACCCACTTCCAGGGCTAGATTGGAGTGGAGCCTCATGTGGCTCTCAGAAGTAGGGCCTAGTATACATACCCACTAACCTGTGTGTGGCACACACCCCACCAGGCCTCCCTGCCCACTGACACTCCTGAGCTGCTTGGATACACCTTTCTGTGTGACAGGGAAGGTGCTGAAACAGGACAGTGGTGGGAAGCAGGCTAAGGCCATGGGCCTCCCTTCAATGCGACCAGTCTT
This sequence comes from Onychomys torridus, assembly GCF_903995425.1. Classification (NCBI taxonomy): domain Eukaryota; kingdom Metazoa; phylum Chordata; class Mammalia; order Rodentia; family Cricetidae; genus Onychomys; species Onychomys torridus. The sequence continues at coordinate 27,617,438 of NC_050452.1, forward strand.
CCTGCTCAGCCGAGCATGGCTCTAGATTGCCTTCTGAGCCTGCCCAGTCCTCCCCATGCTCTCCTGACCTCTTGGCCCCAGGCTGCAGGGTCACCTGTGCTCTCTCTGTTCCTGTCTATATCAACGGCTTGGCTACTGCAGCTCAGGCCAGCACCTCAGGCGGCCCTGGGGCCCCTTCTTTCCTCTCCTTCTTGATACTGCCCTGGGTGTGAGGGCATTCGCAGCCGACAGGCCTGCGGCATTTGTTACAGGCCCAGCCCCAGGAATAACAGGGCTCCCAGAAAGTGAGATGGCAGAGGAATTTGGAGGGTGCTACCAGGAGAGAAAGGTTCCTGCCCCCTGACCCTGCCACTGCTCCTGGCTGGCCAGCTCTTTCTTGTCTTTGGCGTGGAACTAAGCACACTTTCTTGGTGTAGGGAATAATGTGTGCCCTCCTCCCCACAGTGATCCTGGAGGAGGGTCCTCACTCTAGTGTCCAGAGGAGCTCCTGCAGAGCCTGGCCAGCCCTGGGGCTGCTGGGTTCGCTTGTTCCCCATCCTGTGGTAGTGGGGGAGGGGTGAATTGGCAGGCAAGGTAGACAGGGAGATCTCAGTGCACTATGGGGGACTACCTGCTGGGGAAAGTGGATGTAGTGGGTGCTGCCCCACACCTGCCTGGGGGGACTCCCCCCCCCACAATTCCAGGACATCCTGGCTCTCTGAGCTGTCAGAAGGAATGGGCCTGGTCCCACCCCAGGGAGCCCACCTCCCACTCTCATAACTATTGTTAATTAAGACTGTCTCCATTATAGGGCTAATTAACAATTAGCATAAACATAATTAGCCAGCACTGACATTTAACTCATTACATTGTTTAAATAATTTTCAGAAATTGCCCCGAGCTTTATTCTGTCAGCTTGCAATAATGGCAGCACTTTGTCATGTAAATTAAATGACATTTGTGTTGTTACTGTCCCACACTGTGGGAGATAGTCAACCACTAGACACACACACTGCCTCTTTTCACCACTGGCAGGCTAGAAACCCCTCCTTCCGGCGTGAGGGGCAGGGGAGAGAGTCAGTCTCCCCTAACCTCTGGGCCTTATGGTACCAATCCAATTGGTAGTGTTGGCACCAAGCCCAGAGGCAGGGGGAGACCACTGGGTGTCCTAAGGAGGAGGAAGTGAAGTCTGGAGAAGCGTCCGCATCTCAGTTTCAAGAGGGCTGCAGATGCCATGGGTGAATGTGAGCCCAAACCCAAGTCCTTCTGTGCAAAGCTAGTCTTCATGGCACAGGGCACACACCAGGCTCTGGCACTGAGGAGTACCCTGCCAGCCGGGACTGCTCACCTTGCAGATTGTGTGCAGGCTTGGCCTTGTCTGCATCAGGGACTTCTCTTCATCAGGAAGGGGACTCTCCTGATGCCCAGGCAGATGATTGTCCTTCAGGGGCCTGGGGACCTGGCTGGAGAGGGCAGCACTAACAGGAGCTTCTCCCCTTGTCTTCCCCCTGGACCTGCCCCACTGCCCCTCGATGAGTGTCCCCAACTGGTCAGATCATTCCTGTCTTTGGAATGGGACTTAGCTTACTCTCTTGGCAGTGACTTGGAACTCAGAGCAGGCTCGGGAAGCCAAGTGACTGTCACACATGGAAGCCTGCTAGCGGTCACGGCTGCCTTCTTGGGAGCCTGGTCAGCACAGACCGTGGTGACCAGGCAGAGGTATCCCAGCCCTGGCTCCTAGCAGCACCCCTCCTGACCTGGCTGCCTCCCCTTACCCTGGCCTCTGCACAGCATCCGGTCGCTCAGTCTTAGGGATCTTGGCTGTTCTTAGAGGGAGGATGGCCCACTGCTTAGTCAGTATTGGACACAGAGTCACCCAGGATGTGGTCACTACTTTTTTTTTTTTTTTTTTTTTTTTTTGGTTTTTCGAGGCAGGGTTTCTCTGTAGCTTTGGAGCCTGTCCTGGACTAGTGTAGACCAGGCTGGCCTCGAACTCACAGAGATCCGCCTGCCTCTGCCTCCCGAGTGCTGGGGTTACAGGCATGTGCCACCACCGCCTGGCGACTACTCTTGGACCTCCATAGCTTCAATTCAATTCAGCCTTCAAACTTCTTACTGCCCCTCTGCTCTGCCCCTAATGTCTCCTATCTGAGTCCCAGAAGTGCTACAGCACACATGGGGGGCAGGGGAAGCATGGCACCTCAGAACTGGAACGTGGGTCTGTTCACCTTCTCTCACCAGCCCTGGTACAGAGGCTGCCAGGCTCCTGCTGCTGGCATGGGCATTCTTGCTCATCCATCTTCCTTCATTAATTCATTTGTTCCTTCCCCGATTCCTCTATCTGCCTTTGTTCTTTGGGCATGTAGTGGGCAGCCTTGGGTACAGCACTCAGCGCTGACCTCCCTGGAGGGATCCAGGCTCCCTTCTTGGCCCTACACATCCTGGGGACCCACCTGCATGGCTGTTCAAGGTGCTGCTTGCCAAACTCCCACCCAGCACCATATGGTAGCTACCCCCAACTAGGCCTGGCTGACCTCCCCCGACAGCTTGGCTTTTGGTCTCTGCTATGACTCTGGGTTCTTTTCCCTCTAGCTAACTAAGTGGCCTCTCGGGATGTCCCCAAGGGATAAACAGTAGGTACTTTTTCCTTCAAAGGCTAGTGCCAGTGAGGCCCTGGGACCCCCTGGAGGCCAGCACTCCGGAAGACCATCCAGAACCAGTCCTTCCGAGGCAGACAGTGGCCTGCAGTGCCCAATGGCTAAATCAAATGGCCCCAGGAGTTGTTGGGGACCGGTTCTGGCTGTTAAGTGCTTGTCAGCGTCCACAGGCCTCTCACGACTCTATAAAATCCCTGAGAGTTATAGGAGTGCAGGGTCACATAATTCATCGCACAGTAGATTTAACCTGGCGGCCAGTAATTCATATTTGTGGCGATAATATTGTTTTCCACTTTCTGAGAGTTATCGCCGTGTCTCCCTTCCAGGTCACTATGGATATCAAAAATCAATTTGGAAAGATGGATACTGTCAGAGAATAAAGCATGAAGGCGGAGGCCTCCCCCTCTGGCCGCTGTTGCGCCCGCTCCTGAACCTTGGCAGGGGCTCTGATTGCTCACCAGAGGACTCGACTCGGGAAGTCATGTTCACAGCACGGGTCAGCTTCTCTGAAGGCTGGCCTCACATCCCCCGCCTCCCTCCTGCTTGCATGTCTCCACACTGGGATGCTCTTCCCTTCCCAGCCATCTCCAGGCCCTGCTCTGTTGGGGCACACATTGGGTAGTCTAGTTTTGGTTTGTGTCCAGGAGGTTCTGCAGGGAGGGGGCTCATCTTTGGAAGACTCGTTCCCTGGCTTCTACCCGGGGGAGAAGTTACTGTTCAGGACCCCAGGCGATGCCTGCTGCAGTCGGGACCATATTGATATCTGCTCTCTCAGGATGCCTCTTTGGGGTATCGCCTGAGTCTCCAGGGGAAGCAGTGGCCATAAGAATCCTGGTGCACATAGTGGCTGGTAGCAGAAGCTCTCACTGGGTCCGGCAGGGACAAGTCACCCATACTGTCTTCTAGTCCCATTGCAACCCTGGCCCAAGCTGAGAGAGGAGCATTAGTTCATGCCTGTGGCCTAGGCTGGTTCCATAGTTCCCAAAGTCCAGTTCTTCTAGGGGATCAAGACCCACCCTTGCCTGGGGATCCACTCAAAGCCCAGCTCCATTGGGATTACAAGTCCTACCCAGACCCCTCAGATATACCCAGGCTGACCTCAGGATAAAGCAGCCAGTGTCAAAGGGGGTATTGTGTTAGTCCTGAGCAAGGCAGCCAAGGAAGTGTAGCTGGGGTTCCGAGCAAGGGAGAAAAGCCAGAGAAGGACTCCAACCAGTTTTCAACCCAGGGCTGAAGTGACATTTTGATGAAATAGGAGAATTACCTTGTCACTCCCCAGGGAGTCCCCAGGTTGGCTCTTCCTCTGTGACTGAATAACCTGGAGGGTTGGGGAGATGAACGGCTAGCTCAGTTGCCACCTGAAACCTTTCCAGAAAGCCTGTTGTCCAGGGAGGAGTTTCTAGAGTGTTCCTGCCCATCAGAGGCTCACCTTGTCATTTGATAATCCTCCACTTGGGCAGGCCAGTGCAAGAGAACGCGTGTGCAGTGGGGCTTGTGCACCAGATGATGTGTATGGTTAGTGTGAGCTGGTGTGTGTGTGTGTGTGCGCGCGCGCGTGTGCATTTGTGTGTGCGTGCGTGCATGTGTGTGTGTGTGTGTGCGCGCACACGTGCGTGTGTGTGTGTGTGTGTGTGTGTACGTGCGCATGTGTGCGTGCGTGTATGCGTGTGTGTGTGTGTGTGTGTGTGTGTGTGTGTGTGTGTGTTCGGAGCTTACCCATGTATGGTGCTGAAAAAGCCCCAGGTGTGTGAGAAAGGCAGGCTGATGTGTGGGAATCTCCAAACACAGGGTCCACGCTTGCTTTCTAGGAAGCACCTGAGTACCAAGATGATGAATGCTGGCAGGGACCTGAGAGGTGCTGGTGCAGGATCTCACTGGGTCGTGCGGGTCTAAGCTACCTGTGCTCCCTGACCTTACAGGGAATAGAGGTTCCCACAGCCTGCCAAAGACCAGTCCATTGGATTATTCCAAGTAGGACTTTCCTGGGTCTCAGCCCCACCTTGCCTTCCCCACTACTTACCCAAGGCCTTTGAATAAATTCAGGTAAGCTACTTAATGTCACCACCACAGGAACCCCACCCTAACCCAGTTCCACAGGAGCTAAAAACTTCTCTTTCTCCTTCCCAGGCCTCTTGGGCCTTTTCCCCTTCTGATGCCAGGGGGTAGGGAGGAGGCCCAGCACAGAGCCCATGAAGTTCTGCAGAATGAATGAAGGGACAGTCTCTGGCTGCATCTCAAATCTGGTTCTGAAAGTTTCTAGAACCATAAGAGACAGTTAAGGTGTGGTTGATTGATTTATCGGCCTCTGGACTCTTTGTCACAGTAACAGGACAGGTATGGCCCTGGTGAAGGACTGATGGACAGTGCTCACCATCCTCATAATCCCCAAAGAAGTTAGTGCTTTCTGTGTACTGTGGGCTAGCCTGAGGTCACTCCATCCCCTACTTCTCCTTCAGTCATGCCCAAATCCCCAGTCCCACCCCAGGCACCACTTACTAACCCCCTATTCTCCCTCCCTCAGGCCTCCTCACTCCTGATAACGACCACAGAGCAGCAGTTCTCAACCAGTGGGTCATGACCCCCAGAGGGGTCCTTTATCAGATATCCTGCATATCAGATATTTACAGTATGATTCATAAAGTAGCAAAATTACAGTTGGGGGTCACCACAACATGAGCATCAGGAAGGTTGAGAACCACTGTTCTAGAGGGACTGAGTGTTCGTCTAGCCTGGGTGTTCTCTGAGATGACTCAAGCCTGGATGTTGCTGGGTCCCAGAGAACCCAAGAAACAGGGTACAGCTTCAAAGTGGTTGGAGGCGATACAGGCTGGGGTACGAGCAGCAGCCCCGGAGGCTGGCCCAGTGGGCACCTGCAGCCTGAGCTTTGGAAGGATTTGAGGCTGTGGACACCACAGTTCCACCCGTTCCCTCCTTGGTGTCTGCCAGGACAGGGTGAGCGGACAGTTAATTAAAACGCAGCTAATGGCTGCTGGGAGGTCAGCCTCCAGGACTCTGGGGATATTGGTCCATGGATCACTGTCCTTCGAGGGCCGCCTGCCTGCCCAGCCCAGATGGGGAGAGGTATGCCTGTAGCAGGCCAGCGCTGTCCCTGCCCCCCGCCCAGAAAGCAATTTAATTCAGGTTGTATTTAATTAAGAAAAGATCACGAAGCAGAGTGTGCAAATTCAGAACAGAATTAGACTCTCTCCTGGCTCCCATTAAGCCACATAGGCTATGAGTATCCTGAGGACTCTGAGGGAGCCTTAGGCTGTGTGGCTGGAAGGCCAAGGGCTGAACCCAGATCTCCATGGAGAATTTGCTACTGAGCAGAGCAGACAAGAGAGGATGGTGGTCCAGAGGTAGGCTCCTGTGCGCATGGTTCACCCCTTGCCCTTTGGTGTGTGGGACAGTCTCCAGCGGGGCCTCTGCATGGGCATGTCACCCTCACCCAGCATTGGATACCTGATGTGCTGGGCTCTGCAAATCTCCTGTCCTGTTTCCCTTTTGCCCCAAGACCTGCAGAGACCACCCCAATGGAGGGGACCCACTCCATGGTAAGAGAGGGCCTGGATTAGTTACCCAGCCGCCACCTCTGCAGTGCCCCAAGGACCCTGGGTGGATCGAACTTCCTGGGCATCTTCCATCTACAGGTACAGAGCTGCCTATGGCTGCAGGCCATGGGGGTGGTCATCCTGCCCTGCACTCATGCTGAGTGACCCCAGGCCACAGCCTCAGCCAAGCTATGGGCACTCAGCACTGGGTGGTGTGTAGACAGGACTGTGTGGAGTGTAGACAAGAAGACTGGTTGGCAGACTGCCTTCCCAGAGATGATCCTTCATAGCCCTTCTCTCTTGGTTTCAAGGTGCTGCTGAGGGCAGAGAGAACAGGTCCTTCTATGGCTCACTGTGGGTCACCCTGCAGGAGGGAGGCACAGCAGAAAAGGCTGACATGAGCCGGGTGAAAGCTCTGGGCCAGGCCAGGGTCCCTTCAGGGTCGTCTCTCAGCGACCACCCTCCAGAACAATTACTATGGCTGTTGGGGTTGACTGTCCTTCAGAGTTTACGCCTGGGGTCTTCTGAATACCTCACCCTCTTCCCCTCAGACGGGGCAGAGTTCTGCACTGAGTTCTCAGCATCTCATCACAGCAAACTCAGAAGGAAGATGGGGCCCTAGAGCCAGCCAGACCTGAAGGCTTCCCAGGGCCAGGGGCAGCCTATAGACAGCAGAATCAGCTGCCAATCAAGCCCCAAGCAATCTGAATCCACTCCTAGCCTAGGGGTCAGGGAGGAGACTGCACCTCCAGAGAGACCGAGGCCTGCAGGACCAGCTGATGGCAAAAGAACTGGTCACGCCCACTGGCACAGTGAATGTCTCATTTGCTACCTGGAGGAAACTAATTGCTCCCAGGTTAGACCAGGGAGTACTGTCCACTGACATGCTAAATGCAAATGCAGGAAACTGAGGCAGGGAATTCTGTGATGCCTGGGCCAGGAGACAGCACTTAGCCCTGACAGTCACCCCCAGTAACAGGAGGAAGGTCAGGAAGTACGAGGCTGGTGGACTTCAGGCCTCACACACACCAGGAAGGAACCACGGCTGGAGTCAGAAGTGGAAACACAATTCAGCAAGGCTAGGAGGAAGGTGTGAGTCTATGTGCACAGTGTGTGTGTACTGTGTGATCCTGGGTTAGTGCAAAACCCACTCTCCTGGGCATAGCTGCACAGACTCCTGGAATGTCCGGCACCTGGCATATCCCATGCCACTCACCTGCTGCCGCTCAGTGGGCAGCTACCCTCTGTCCGTGTACTCTAAGCTACTTCCTTGCTCGCACGTTTACACTGTTGCCGCCTTTAATGTGTTTCTAGAATCCCAGCCCTCTACCTCCGTGTCCTCTCAGTTACCCACCCTGGACTGCAGCCTCCCAGTTCCTCACACCAGCTCTGGCTTTGTGTGGAGCCAGGCACCCACACAGGCTTCATGCGTGCCAGATCGGCCTCCTTTCCTCCACGTGAGCTCCCAAGAGGACGACCCTTTGGGACTTAGGGCAGAGCCTGGCATTTGGGGACCACTGGGTGCTTATCTGCTAAGACATTCAACATGATTCCTGCTAGCTAGCCATCCTTGAACCAGAGCCAAGGCTGTAGAGACGCCTGGGAGCTTCCATGGGGACAGCAGGCAGGGTGGAGGAAGCATGTTTCCCAGATGGTGGGGGGAATGGCCTGAGACGTGACTTTAAGCCCAGCTGCCTAGAATCCACACCCACCCCTTAACTTTAGGGACTGTGGCAGGAAAGTCCCTGGGCCAGGGAAGGCCTCTAAGAGGCTGCCACCAGTCGGAAAAACCCTGCCTGGGGAGCAGCTCCTCTACCTGCCTGGCTAGTTCATTTGCCTGTCTTTCACCTGGCAGCCCCAAGCTCGGAGCCTTGATGAGGCCACAGAGGGCTTGGAGGAAGACCCTATTGATTTTAATTACCCAGAAACAGCCCACAGGGACAAAGGACTTTGGCTGTTTATTTAGCGGGGCTGTGCTGTGCTATTGTGCAAGGAGAGATCAAATCAGCTGCCTCATTATTACTATAATAATAAGGCCAAAACGCTGCTCGGGGCCGAGGGCATTTTTTAAAGCAATAACCTCCCCGCTCCACCCCCTCACGCCCCTCCTCAGCAGGCTTGAGCAACAAGGAGCAATTACATGCTGTCGATATTAATTCAATTAAATCCAGGTTATTTATTGGGTATTATGAAAAAGGATTCTCTGGCCTTATAGAGATGGGGCATGACTGTTGGGTGAGAGGATCAGGAGCTGCCAGCAAAATATTATGGGCATCGGCTAGAAAATCAGGTCTGCAGCCGGGTTGGGATAAGAGCTGCTTAGGGGGCATTTGGGGGGGGCTGGAAGTCAGGTCAACAGACATTGAGTGGTGAGACCTGGATCCTCCGCAATCAGCGGGAAGGCCTTGGGCAAGCCACTTAGTGACTTTGGCTTTTGGCAATCACAACTAGAAATTAGTTTTGGAAGATGACGGTGATGTTGGCCACAGTGACGTTGACAGCAGCGATGATGAAGGAACTCACTGAGAGATTAATAGTGATCATGGTCTCAGTGGTGATCGTGGTGGTGATCATGATGGCGGTGGCAGGGATGATGATGATTGTGAAGTAATGGTGGTGGGTGATGGTGACAGTGAAGATAACGAGGACCATAGTGATAGCGGTGGTGATCACGGTCCTGAGGACAGTGACGGTGGTGGTACTGATGGTGGTGATGAGGAGAGTGACGGGATTACAATGACAGTAGTGGCTGATGATGATGGTGAGGGTGGCAGGTGACGGTGAAAGAGAGGTTGATGTCACCCTTGCTTGTAGTGACATCACCACAGTCTACTTGTCATCCCTCCTTCCCACATGTCTCTGCCGTCTTTTCTCCCAGGGGAAGTGGCCCTGCTCCAGTGCAGCCTCGTCTTAACTGATGATGTCTGGAAAGACCCTGTTCCCACAGGTTCCAGTAGACTCGGATTCTGGAGGAACACGCTTCCACTCAGCCCTCTGAGGCATACAGGCCTGGCCTGATGCCCAGAAAGACCACAGTGCTAACTGCTAGTGCTGTGGGTGGCCAGTAGAGGTCATTGCTGGTTACCTTCCCAGAGGTCACAGCCCTTTGGTGCTTTGCGCGTCCAGATGGTGTCCTCTTTTCTGGCCTGAAGGCAGCCAGAGTCCAGCATCATGGGGAGAATGTGTTGGCTGCTATGACCCTCTTGGTGGCTGCTTTGGCTCCTGGAGTGGGCTGCGTGCGGCCTCAAGCTGGACACCGTGTCTAACCGACCAAGATTGACCTGTTTGGGGCTCCACTCTGCAGCTGAGTGATTTGATCTGCGCTCCAGACAGCAGTCGGGACAGTAATTGGATGTTATGAGATCGGAGTGCCACTCTCTGAGAAGGGGGTAGTTCAGTGACCGCAGGCAGCCGGGTTGGGGCTCTGCCGGCAGGTGGAGGTGGGGCTGCCACTAGAGATAAGGCCCTCATCCTCGGCCCTAATCTCCCACCAGGGTCATGAACAGAGCCCAAGGCAAGATGGAATGAGCATGGCTGCAAGCCGACTGCCACTTGGCCTGGCTGCCTCCAGGGTGCCGTACAATTAGTTTTAAATATCTATTTCACGGCTGCTCAGGGGAGGGGAGGACCAGACAGGCATCATCTGCTGCAAAGTTGGGTGTCTGCTACCAGCTTCAACTCTGTAAAAGGAAGCAGGAACGTAGGCAACGGCGCTAGCCAAGCTGACAGCCGATGGCTTGCCTCTTCCATAGTCTTCTAGGACTGCCCCAATATCCAAGACCCCCTACCTCCCCGTTCCTTCCTCCTGACCCCAGTGCTGGTGAACCCTCCCACACTTTTGCCCACCCTCCCTGCTCCTCATCAGACCCCCCCCCATGCTTCTGGGAGGGTTGAGGATGGAGAGGGTCCAAAAGACAGGGCAGGGAAATGAGGCAGTGGGGGTTGCATAGATGTCAGGGAAAGAGGGGAAGGCCTGTACAAGGAGTACCACAGAGGAGGGGGCTTTGACTCCAGCCTTAAAATAAGGGCCAAATGGTACAGAGGGGAAGGACAGCCTCATTGGGTCTCCACGAGCAGGGGTCAGGAAGGATGCCGAGGTTCCTAGCAGAGCTACTCACAGAGTCTCTGACTCCACATGATGGACGCCCCCCCACACGCACCTGTCCCGCCATGGGGCCGAACAGGCCTGGGATGCAGAGGAGGATCCTGAACTTCGCTGCCTGAACCTGGAAGGCTGAGCGTACCTCACTGTGGGCCTGTCTGCCACCTCCAAGGCTGAGACCCTGGCCACTTTCTAAGAATGCTCAGGCTGCCGAGTGAAGGAAACCATGAAGCTTTGGGGCCTACAGGTGTCCACATGTCCACAAGGGTGAGCATTCGTTCACTCATAGTAATCGGAAACAGTCTGGACTGTGGTCATGGTGGGATCAGCCTGCGCTAGAACTATAGGGTCTCAGCATCTTGCTAGCAGGCTGGGTAGGCTCTCCAGAGCCCCCAGTATGGGCTTACAACTTACTCTATGCTGACTAAGAACCTCTGGGTAGGGGCTCACTCCCTGTCCAGGCTGACCAAATGCCACCAGACATCACTGGAGAGAACGCTGGCCAGCGGGGGCGACCTGGTGTCCGTGGCTGCCTGTGAGACTCTCACCCGATGGTACGCTGCAGCCGCAGGCAATTTATCTCCGTCTCACTGCTCTTAAAACGCTTTTATCAAAATTGGCGGTCACGCTGCGCTGAACCGCGGTGGCCTCAATCTTAACTGCTGTGCTGTAGATTTTAATTTGGGGAAGATTAACGCGCTGCCAGCACCACACCTCCTGTTATCCCCCCAATGGGCGTCAGCATCCCACCACACCCTGTGCTCATGGTTCTGCATCTGTTGGGGATGGGGATGAGCACTTGGGGGAGACACATGGCTTTCCTGTCCACTGCTCAAAACCCTTCCCCATACTGAGGTGCTGGCCCTGTATGAGTCAGAATGGCCAACACCCCCAGATGCTCAGTACAATGCGACCCTGCTGCACCCCACATTAAGGAGCTATAACAGCAAATTGCTCTCAATGGACCCTAAGGCTTACCCTACAAACTTCCCTCAGCTGGGAATCCTGGAAGCCTCCCCTTGTGGGCATCTGCCCCTCTCCTATGCCTCGGCAGAGCTACTTTCTCCATATTACCATCCCCTGTTTACCTGCCAGGGAGGGGACAGAGGCCTGCTCCAACCCCACCCTCATTTTGCCCTTCATCCCACACCCCTCTCAGCACAGAAGCCCAGGCCTGACCAGCTGTGCTCTTCTCCCCAGTGTGGGCATAGCTTCCATCAGCAGTCACCATCTCATGCCCAGCTTTCCCTGCTGTGCTCCCCAGCTCCCCCTGATGGCACATCTGGTGAGTGTCTAGGTCCCACAGGTCCTGACCCAGGATGCACTTCCCAGGAACCGGTAACTCCCTTTCTCCCGGGCCCTTCTTTCACCTGGCCTAGCTGAGGAGGCCTCTCCTGATCTCTCTATTTAAGCTTACGACCCTGTATATCCTCACCACCCTATCCTTTGACTGCACCTATACACTGGAGCTATGACACCTCCTAAGGCATTCATCATTTTGCACCTGCTAGACCCCCTAGATAGAGAGGGTCCCTGCCTTCATAGCCCCTCCTGGTCCAATGCTAGGCTAATAGGCACAGGGCAGACAAATACTTACCAGATCCATTACCTGCTGGATGCTGAGGCCTCTGCCCCACCCTGGAGTGGCTGATCTTGGAGGAGGTTGGAGGAGTTGTTCAGGGGCTGGCTGCCAGGCCAGAGATGGGCACATAGGAGGTGAGGGATCTGGTGAGTAGCTACCTTGGTGGAGGGCTGGATAGGGGTGAGGTGATGCTGGGGGGGGGGAGGCCAGCTAGGATACCTTTGATTTGTTCCAGGCTCCCTGACCTCAGGAGATTCTGGGCCCACCCTGGAAGGGCTCTCATGGGGGAGAGTGTAAAGTATGGACTGTGAGCAGTCTGCACGGGAACTCCAGGCTCTGGACAGTTCTGACTGCCCTATTCCATTGGCTAGCCTTGCCCTGCTAATCTTGGTGTCAGGGCAGGCCCTCTGTGAGCTCCTTTCTGAAGGCTCCTCCTTCATTGCTACTCTGGGCACAAACCCAGAGGTGCACAAACCCAGAGGTGCAGGACAAGATGTGACACATCACACTATGGCAACCACTGGTCACCTGGCCTCCAGGCTGCTTCCCCGACACTCCAGTGTGTGCTTTGTGTCACCCCCTGCCCCATACCTTACTAGGACGCCACTCCTCTGGTGTTCTTGCTCTCTGTACCAGGGCTCCCATGGTGTGCACTGGCCCAAAAACTATGTATGTTAGGAATTTTAAAAGATTCATTTGTATTATTTATTTTTATTAATTTTAATTTATTTATATGCCTGTGTATGAGTATATGCACATGAGTACAGATGCCTGCAGAAGCCAGAGATATCAGATTCCTTTGGAGCTGGAGTTACAGGTTGTTTTTTAGCTTCCCGAAATGGGTGCTGGGAACTGAACTTGGGTCCTTTGCAAGCGCAGTGTGCACTCTTAACCATTGAGTCATGATGGATGGATAATGGATGTGTGAGTGAATGAACAGATGGGTGGATGGGTAGATGGGTAAGAGAAATGATGGGTGGTGGATAGATGGATGGATAGGTGGAGGGATGATGATATATAGGTAGATGAGTAGAAGGATATATATATATATATATATATATATACATATATATATATATATATATATATATATATAATCCATCCATTTATATGTCCACTCATGTATGCATCATCCATCTATCTGTTCCATGTACACTTGCTGAGTCAGTATAGGTTAGTGAGTGAATGGGTAGAAGGATAGATAGATGATGGATGGATAATGGATATGTGAATGAATGGAGAGATGGATGGCATGTTAGGTGGATGAAAGTATGGGTAGAAGAATGATTTATTGATGGCAGATTGGTAAAGGATGGATGGATGATTGATGGATGATGGCTACATGGATGAATGGGTAGATGAATGATAGATGAGTGGATGAATGGATGGGTAGAAGGATGATGGATGAATGGATGGGTAGTTGGATGGATAGAGGGTAGATAGAGATGGATGGATTTTGGATAATGGATGGATGAATGAGTGAATAGAGAGAAGGGTATATAGAGGATATATAGATTCATGGATGGCTAGATGGATGACAGATGAACAGGTGTATAGAGGATAGATTGAGGGTGGATAAATGGATTGATGGCTCCCATGGTGGATGAGTAGATGTGTTGGTGGATAATAACTAAAGAAGGGATGGAAGAGGAATGGATGAATTGATAAATGGGTAAATGAATGATAGATGGTTAGATGATGGGCATGCAGATAGATGGGTATGTATATAGATGGACTGATAAGTGGGTGGAAGGATGGATGAATGGATGGATATTTAAATAGGGTGATGGAGGGATGTATGGTGGGTACATGGAAAAGTGCATGTTTCCAAGTTTCCTAAGAAAGTACAGAAGGCCAGTACTTTCTGTGCCATAAGAAGCCACCTTTTCCCTAGAGAAGAGTCGCAGCTGTCTTCTCCTGGTCCTGTTATGGTCTAGTTCAAGAAAGGACTGAATGGATATGTTTGGCTCAGCCACATTGGAAACTTTCAGCCCAGAGAAGGGAACAAAGTGTCCTTTTATGACTTGTTTCATGCCTCACTGCCTTGCTCTTCTGCTCCAGATGTTCATCCTGACCCTGTGGGGGACAGACTCTCACTGTGAGCGTGCCCAGGTCCTAGGGTCCTAGGGTACCACTCCTGATGCTCATCCAGCCTCTCCCACCACTTGTCTTTGTTCCTTCTCTGGGATCCTGGACGTGATAAAGTTGATGTCACCCTTGTCAGGTAGCACAGAGCACCCGTCCTGTCCCCTGTGAGCCAGCATTTCCCTGAGCAGCTAGGAGGCTCTGAGCCCAGCCTCTCCAAGCTCTCTTGAGGGGCCTGTGAAGCCCCGTCCAGGGGCTATCTGAATGGGCAGTGTGAGCTATGGGAGGACAGCCTAGAGACCCTGGTGGACTCTGCAGAGTTGCCATCCTTTACACTCAGCTACTCCAGGCCATATTCTGTCCATCAGAGGGACATTTAAGACTCCAGGGTGGCGGAGAGATGGCTCAGAGGTTCAGAGCACTGATTGTCCTCCCAGAGGTCCTGAGCTCAATTCCCAATAACCACATGGTGGCTCACAACCATCTGTAATGAGATCTGGTGCCCTCTTCTGGCCTGTAGACATACATGCAGACAGACTGTTGTATACATAATAAATAAATCTTAAAAAAAAAAAAAAAAAAAAGACTCCAGGGTGGTGTGAGGTGTTTGAAAGAGTCATCAAGATCAATGCAGCTCAGGACACTCTCCACCACACCCCTCCTCAGCTGACTCTCTGGCCTCTGGGCAGGACCTGGATTGCCTCAGGGGAGTCTACCCCACAGCTAGTCACCAGAACAACGTTAGTCCCACTAGGGTCATTTAATGGTTAGGGTGGGATTCAGTGGGGGGAGTTTCTGCCTGGCATGCCTTCCAGGCTTCCCTCTTTTTGCCATGTGATGCTCCTTGGGCAAGAAGTTTAAAAACTTAGGTCTATATCTTCTACCTTCTTCAGGTTGGTCAAAAACTCATTGTCCCCTCACTTGCCTGAGGACACCCTTTGCCACTGCTCTAGGCCATTATCCCTGGTCTGAAGGAGTCATCCTTAAATACCTTATGCCGCCTAAGGCAGGCTTTCATGGCCCTGGGTCCCATGAGCCTCTGCTGTCTGGTGATTCCCCTCATGGGGAGAACCACCATGTTTGCTACCATCCCAGACAAGATGGGGTCACAGAATCTATCTAATTCTTGCAGCCACTGTAGAGCTCATGGAATCCTGGGGTCACCTCCACAGCAGAGGCAATTTCCTTGATCCAGGGACTTAAAGAACACACAGTGGCATCCAAGGTGCTCTCAAGCCGATGTCTGTGCCTGAGTCTCAGGTCCTGCCATATGGACTCTGAGCAAGGACCAAGGGAACCCTTGCTCAACCTCATCTTTCCACAGAAGGGCACCAGGACACCATGTTGGGGAAATGGTTTCCAACGAGAACCATAGGAGTAATTCATCGGCTTAATTTGGTGAAAAAGCCCATTTGTTTGTTTCAAGGTTATTCATGAGATCCCTGCTTATGACTTGGGGACCTAATAACTTGTTAGTGGTTAAATGAATGAGACTTTGGGCTCAGTGAGAGCCCTGGGGCCTCAGCTCCCTAGTTTCCAGGGCTGCAGTGCTGGGGCAGTGACGACTGCCCCTCATCAGAGGACAAGGCTGCTGCAGAGCCAGGGTCAGCAAGTGTGGCAGAGCAGACTTAGGGAAATGAATTCTGCATCTTGCAGGGAGCAAAATCATTGAGCTTACAGACTAAATTTAACAGCCTAATAGAAATATGCAGGTGAAGGTACAATTAATTTTAATTACTAGACTATACATTGTTGGGTGCACAGCCATGAGTAAAATTAAAATGGCAATCACAATTAGAAAATTGCAACCTCATTGTGCAACAAATTAGTCACAAATTAGAAGCTTGGGCAGCAGTATGCCTTTTCTTAGTGCTTGATGACCATTCCTGCCGGGGGCTGCCTTTGTTTCCTAGGGGCTGCCCACCCCTGGAGAACTCACCTTGGCTGAGATCTCAGGCTCTGTCCCGAGAGGATAAGTGCTGAACATCTGCAGCCCCGCAGAAGCAGCGGGACCACAAGTGACATCATGATAGCTGCTAGAGCTTTTCAAAGCTAAGTAAAGCAGGGTTCCTGGAACATATTCCTGAGGGCCAGGCAGAAGGCACAGCATGGAAGGCTGACTGCAGAATCTCTACCACACTATATTTGCCTCGGAGGCCTGGGTGAGTGGAGGTCCTCTCTCCCATGGAGCCCTAAGGCGAAAGAGGGACTCAGCTTCCCTGTAGAGAACGCTGCAGGTGATCTTCAGGGGCTGCTTTCCTCAAGGCCAGGGCTTGCCTGGCTGGCAGTAGCCTGGAAGAGGACAGAATCACAACGGAAGGCACCCCTTAATGTCCTTCTTGGGCTTGGGGACATCTGCACATGCCTGATTGGTGTCTGGGACCATGAACTTCTCTTTGCTAGGTGCAATATTTTCAGGTGTCTCTCCAGGGCCCATGCACTGGAGGCTGAGTCCCTGGTGGATAGTGCTATTGTGAATGATGGAACCTTTAAGAGTAGGTACTGATGCAAAGTCTTTAGGTCCTTTGGGCATGACCTTGAAGGGGATTTAGGATTCCAGTTCTTTCCTTTCTCTCTTGCTTCCCGGCCATGTAAGCAGGTCTTGTTTGAGCTGTGGTAGCCTTCCCTGGCCCCGCCCCCCACTGAGTTCAGGATTTCTAACTGAGGTATCCAAGTACCCCAAGCTCAACTGAGCACAGCCCTGGATCATGGAGGCTGGTGTGGGATCAGGGTGAGAAGGTGGGAACATAACCACCGGAGAGTGTCAGATTGGCACTTGGTCATGGGGACAATGTGGATGACCTATAGTTGCCAGGGAATTGGGGAGATAAGTGTGGATTATGTCTGGCCCTGTGCCTGTGTGACTTAGGTCTGGCCCAGTCCCTGTGAGTCCAACGTGTGAGCTTTGCATCCTCCTTGTGTAGAAAACTCATTAACATACACACATGAGGAATGCCAGCCTAGCTTCAGTGCATTCATATAAGGGGCTGCAGCTACCTCAGAGCCACCATGGGTTGAGGTGTAGGCCTGGAGTTATAGGGTGGGAGGATCTGTCTGACTGCCAAAGTGCCCAGCCCTAAAAACTCAGCTCACAGCAAAGCAAAGGAGTCCAGGCTACATGGGCATGTGTGTGTGAGAGGGAGCAAGTGTGTCTGTGTGTCTATGTGGAAGGTGGGACTTGGCCTTAGTAGGCAGGACTCATCCAGGGCATGCTGTGCCCTGAGGACTGTAGCAGCGGGCCATGGCTGGGCTCCTGCAGGGGTCATTACATGGTGCACACAGACAGGGTGAGAAGGAGAGCTCCACATGATGTGGGCCAGGGAGCTGGGTTCCCGTTTGATATCCCTTGGGATGGTTAATCTTAGTTGCCAACTTGACTGGATTTGGAATCATCTAGGGGCACACTTCTCGGTGTGTCTGTGAGTCCTTCAGAGAGGGGTGAGCCGCCCTAATGGGGGAGGTGTCCTGGTGAGAAAAAAAGCTGTGAGCACACCAGCCTTCCTCCTTCTGGCAAGCCCCTCCTCCCCAGTGGAAGCCCCCTCTTCTGGAACAAGTTCTACTGTCATTAGCCCCTGAAATCATGAGGGGGAAGGTCAAGGTGCAGTAGATCCTAGGAAGCTGTAGATGCCAGGAACATGTGGCCACTGTAGTAAAGCTACTAACATGAGCCAGCCCAGGAGAGAAGCCATGTTGGGTGGAATGGCAAGATCCTAAGATGGGGGATGCCTAGGCCCATCACTGCTCACATCATACTTAACATTTCTCAGGTGACAGCCAGGGATCTACAGGATTTAATGTTTGTCCCACTTCGCTTTGGCCTGATCCTTTCTTGATATTCTTTTACACATGTGCACACATACACATGATAAATAAATGTCATGAAAAACTATTTAGTCTTAGAGTGGTATTTTGAGAAAGGTTTTAGTTTGGAATTTGATCTAATAACTCTAGTATGATTCATTGTTTTAATTTCCTCTTGGATGAGTTTTGAGTTTGTATCTCAAGACCTTCCTTGCCAGATGCTCCCTGTCTTCATGGTGTGGCATCAGTAGGATGACTGTCTAGCCTTTGGTCCCATTGGCTATGAGAGGAATGCCCCCTTCTGCTGAAGTTGCTCCTGTAGCTTCTCCCCTGCTGTTCTACTGGCATCACCACTGCTCAGGAGTCGCAGGTCCCCTGAGTTCACAATCCAATGGTCCAGAGGCCCTGGAAGCCCCTCCCGCTCCTGACACACTTTTCTCTGGTTCCCATTGACTTGCCCCATGACTTCCACTTGACCACATCTGATTCCTAGGCTGAGTCTCCTTGTCCCCACAACTCTTTGACAGTGGAACCCTCAGGGTGAAGCCTCCCACTTCTACACCACTCATTGGATGTGAGGCCCTGGACACCATCCATGCATGGCAATGCCCTTCTTCTGTCTCCTGTCCAGCATTCTTCCTGGATGTCTATCACAAATCCAGTGGCCACTCCACAACTCTATGTGATTGCCAAGTTCAAGTCAAGCTCTGGTCTCCTCTTTCAGAAGGGAGGCTCCTGCCTTCCAAGTCACAGGTAGGAACTAGGAACTCATCTTTGAACTGTCTCTTCTGCTCATGCCAAACACCCAGGCTGTTGACAAACCAGTGGGCTCTCCTTTAAAGCAGGTCCTGAGCCTGGTTCCACCCCATCACATGATCCAGGCCTCATTCCCCCCAGTCTGTCCATAGAATTCAATCATGCTTGGGAAACTTTTGCTGAAGGACTTGGGCATGAGGGTGGGGGAGGTGGACAGCTTGGCTGACCACACTGTCACTGCCCAAGTCTGCCACAGTGGGGATGGAAGACCTGCCAGAAGTGGGTTCCTGACTCAATTTGACCCAGAAGTCTTTCCTCAGTCAAGTGTAGCCAGAAACTTGGGCTCCTGCCCATGAATCACTAGAAATGAAGGAGGAAAACTGGGGAAGAGCAGAAGCATGGTCATGGTCAGTCTCTATTTTGCACTCTGGGCTGAGGTTGTCCCCGAGGTGGTTAGAGCCCATGGTGTCCTCTGATGTGCTAACCTCGAAGCTCACAGCTGGCATGGAGGTCACTGTACCCTGCAGTGTAGGAAGCAGAGGAAACCCTGAGCGAGTGTGTATTTTGACATAGGCATGGCCTGCTGGGGTGCTTGGGGACTCCAAGACCAACTGGCCCATGAGAAATTGGCAAAGTCATTATTTGTATGAGCCAGGCCCAAGAGAAATGACTTTTCCCTTGGAGTCCAAGTATGAGGGTTTGAGGATGGTGGATCTGTGTGTGCAAAGACTAGCAACTATGGCTTTCTCCTCTGGATGTTCATAGCCTGAGACTACTTGCCCACAGAGACCCAACCAAGACTAGCTACCCCTCCACCAATGATGCCCTTAAACACCCTAAGGGACCAGGGTAAGCCCTTAACGGTAACATTTGAGAAACCCACATGTCTTAGTTAGGGTTTCCATTGCTGTGAAGAGACGCCATGATCATGGCAACTCTTATAAAGGAAATATTTAATTGGGTGGCTTACAGTTTCAGAGATTTAATCCATTATCATCATGGTGGGAGATGCAGCATGCAGGCAGACATGGTGCTGGAGGAGCTGAGAGTGGAGGAGCTATATATTGATCCCACAGGCAACAGGAAGCAAACGGAGATATTGGGCGTGGCTTGAGTATGTATGAGGCCTCGAAGCCTGCCTCCGTAGTGACACACTTCCTTCAACAAGACCACACCTACTCCAACAAAGCCACACCTCCCAAAAGTGCCATTTCCTATGAGCTTATGGGGGCCAATTACATTCAAACTACCATGCCACCCGACCCCAATTTCACCATATGTGTGTCCGTATGTCTATCTTTTTTTTCATTTCCTCATTGCCCCTAGCCAAGATTCCAGGACTCAAGCCACATGGGACATGGAATTTCAGCATTCCTTCAGCTCTTCCCTCAGCACCTTTGAATGGAGGCTGAGTCCTGGGCACCAGCAGGTCAACTGTTTCCTGTGAGAACAGAGCAGTCCTGTGGGGCCTGAGGGATTGGGTCCCCATCAATGAACTCAACTGAATGGACAGACAGCCAAGGCCTAGAGAATGGAAAACTGTCTGTGCTGTTAAGGATTGTGAGCTCCTGGTATGGCATGGATAGCTATGCCCCCAGGGCATGGAGATACAGAGTCCTTAGAACCTTGCTGGTCACAGTGCCCAAGTTAGGAGCTGAGTTGGGTGCCTCCATGGGACAGTGCCAGGCAGACTGAAGAGCATCTGAAGAAGCATTCCTGGTAAGAGGTCAGATGAAGACAGCCCAATCTGTCACTGTGTCCCATGTCCGTTTTGTCCCAGTATGTCTGAGACATGCCCAAAGGATCAGAACAAAGGAATGACCTTGCTGTGTTGGAACAGCTGATCCTGCTTGGCGAGCCGCTGCCTGAGGCCCCACTCTGGAGGTGGGGTGGCACCGTGAGGTAGCAATCCAGCGTCCACAGTTCTGTGCACCTAGGAAGGTGAAGAGGTCAGACACTTGGCACCATTGACAGAATCCTCCAGGGCCCTTGGGCAAGGTACACCTTGGCAGGCCACAGTAGAACCACTCTCCATGCTGGGCTAATGGCAGAAATAAAGGGAGGCCATACCCTTATTGCAACTAGCTAGAAATGGGCAGAAACTACAAATGTGCCCTCAGTCAGGAGCTCAGCTCTGGGGTCCTAAGTTGGTATGGGCAGCTCCAATCTCACAGGCCTCAGTTTCTGGATCTCTAAAGTGAGCTTGTCACAGCTTGTCCATGTGGGAAGCCAAGTGGCCAAGGAGGTAGGGTCCCTGGCACCCATCTAAGACCACCTCTGATTGTAGCTGTGACTGGAGAAGTTGGCTGCACACCCCCTGTGCTGTTGCTGGTGGGCAAGGACCCCTGCGGTATGTCACTAGTGAGGGGGCGCGGCCAAGGCCGCTGAGCCTCCCCCTGGGATGGCCCTCTGCCTTCCCCGCCCTGGCCCCCACCCCAGTACACACACAACTATTTAATTTTGCTCTGGCAAGGAATAATAGAACCCTGTGTATCTATTACAGATGCGGGGAGATTGGGCCTCCACGGCTGCGCGGCACATTCAGAGGCCTAACAAAGCTAGCTGCAATCGACGGGCCTGCCATTACCCATTCAGCGCGTGTAATAAATGAGCCGGGCGCAGCCTGCCATATACCACCCGGCCCAGATAACGGCTGAAAGGAGAAAATTAAATTTTGCTTTTGTTGAAACATTATGATTTATGTATTTGTAATATAGGCTGCGGTGGGCAATTGGGGGAGAAAAAGATTGCTGAATATCCTTCAGGGTTACTGATGGCCCCACCGGCCACTCAGCACTGAGCTCAACCCACTCCTCCCGGGGCAGGGATAATAGCAAACCCAAGTTCCCATTAACCGACACTTCAGCAGGAGGAGTGAGGGGCTGGCCTACTGCTGCAGGGCCACCTTGGGAAGCCTGGGCCAGGTTCCCCTGAAACGGGGAGCAGGGGGTGCTGCCTATGTGGCTGGGACCTGGACTGGGGCATTCGGATTGCCCATGCCCTATCTGAGCCCATAAAAATAATTAACTTCTCCCACTGGCCCTGGAGAGACAGGCTCTTGAGCTTGTCCGGTAATTTATAACCTTGCAGTTCTGCCCCTAATGCAGCAATCAGAGGGCTTATCGCATTGGAGGAGGTAATGAACTTAGAGCAGTCTGGTGGTGCGGCTCCCCTCAAAGGGCCCTCGGCAGTGTGGGGAGGCCGCATGGGGGCTCCCTGCTACCAGACCACCAGGGAGCAGAGCCCCTCCCCTTAAATAGCAGGGCACCATCCACAGGGCTGGCTGGGCGAAGCCAGGGTAAGCCATCTTGGCTACAGGAAGGCTTGCTCCTAGGCAGAGAAAGCCACTGGCACAAGGGGCCAAGGCCTGGACTTCACAGGACACGCTGAGGGATACGGGATGTTTTCTCCTACCCAAGGCTACCACAGGCCATCTGAGGATCTATGATGGCACATGACCAGTCACCCTTACCCCACCTGCTCCTTCAGAACCCCTGCATGTGAGTTACCTTCTCAGTCTGGACACAGCCCACTTCCCACCCAGAAAAACCAGCCTCACAGAAGCTGAAGGGCCGGACTCAAGCGGTGCACAGCCATACCAACCTATCCCTTTACAGGCATTCTCCAGGGCTTTCTGGGAGCTAGTGGCCACACTTGCTCTCCCATCTAAGGTGGGACCTGCTCTCGTACATGCCAGATATGGGGTTCAGCCATATCACTGTTGGGGTGCCTTCCTAGAGGACAGTCCATCTCAACTGCCGCCTGCTCCAACATTCAACATAACCCTGCTAAGCTCTCTCCCTGAACGCTTCTTCCCTCTGGGCCCATTCCGGCTCCTAAAACTTACCCTGCAACCTCTGGCCCATGCTAGATCAAACCTTGCCTGAAGCAAGTTTCATTGGCCCGCTTGGCTGACTAAACAAGAAATCGCCCTCACAACTTTGTGAGTTGGGGTCCTGTGACTTTATCAGTGTGACTGCTGGCAGCACCCCGCTTCCCAGAACCCCGCTTCCCTCTGGGTCAAGGGTCCTTCTTGTTGATGCTAAGACCTCTTCTGCTCACACTGGTTCCCTACTCAAGGCCCTGAGCCTGCCTGCCCTAGCTCCAGAGACGCCCGCCTGTCAAGTGGGGAGTGGTTGAGAGAGCAGGAGTTAGAGAGAGCGTGCCCGCTTGGTCCCTCACCAGCCTGAAGCAGGAGGGACAGTCCCATGCCGCCTTCTGCAGGGCCAGCCAGTACCACTGTCCCTTTTTCAGCTGCATGATTTGAGCCAAGAGATGGCATCGGATGTGGTCATAAGAGGCCTGTCAGAGCCAGCATCCAAGCTCACCTCTTGCCTTTCTCCCTGTGCCGCCTCTGATTCCTCCCTTGTACCATGTCACTGCCCAGTCCTCTCCATGCTTAGTCACCTGTTCACGGCCAGTCGACACACAGACAGGCCTTCCCCTGTAACACTGACAGCATTTGCCTTTGGGGCAGATGTCTTTGGTTCATAAGTCATGGATGACAATGGCCATGTTCCACAGAACAAAGCTTGGTGCGCAGTTGGCCTGGCTGCTCTGCATGGGTGCTGGATTACCATGAAGGGCCCTATTATCTATCCCAGAAGGTATCTTGCTGGAGGTGGTAACTTTATAGGAGATTTGTGTCCTAGGCTGCATCCTCCAGTGTGGCCTCATACTGCTTCCCACTGGCAGTTCATCAGTGGCAAGAGCGAACTTCTGCCGCTAGAGACCCACTCTGGCCCCTCCCCAAGAGACTTACACCTAGGGTTCCCTCCACAGCCCCCATGTCAGGCCTGTTGGGAACCTCTAGAGCCTTGGGAGTTGGACATCACTAAGAGCAACCCAGGGACCTTGCAGGAACCACAACCTGTGAACCCTGACCCCCTCCATCCTACAGATTAGTGGGATGGCCACCTTGCCCTGGAGGCCCACAAGGTCCTTCCCTCCTAATAGACAGGTCTATCCCTCTTGGCAAGATGGGACCATATGTCTGCGAGACTCCCCAGAAGGCTGGGACTCTGTAAAGGAGAGGCTCTGTGGTAGTCTATGTAGGGGTACATGGCCACCCTCTGGCTCGATGATGTCTCCTATTCCCCCCAGGACATGGGGGAGGCATTTCTATGTGCTGATTACCCAGAACTGAAGTCATTATCTGTGGTGCTGAGCTGCCTGGAAAGTGGTCAGGTGTCTCTAGTCTTGGGGAGTCTGTAGCTGTGCATAGGGTGGGGGATCCCTGTGGGAACAGACTTTAAAGAAGGGCTGGTAAACTGAGGAACATCCTACCTCAGCTTCCAGCAACAGGGACCTCCAACTCCATGTGCATTGCTTGGCATCCCAATCCAGGCATGGGAAGATAATAAAATTCTGGGGTGTACTTGAGATCCCCATGATGGAAATATCACTAGAGGACCCTCAAGCCAAGGACCTCAGTCTCAATCACTTGCCTCTTCAGTGACTGACTGCTTGTACTCAGCATGTTAGAGGGACCAGGAGCTGTGTCCTGGACAGGTGACCTGCTTAGAGAGCACATCCCTGAGCTGGTGCTGGGGTCTAAGGACACACCTCTGGAGTCTCTGGTACCCAGTGGCAATAACTTATATTTGGCAATAACTTGTTGTCTCTGTGCCCATCTCTGGCAATGAGGACTCCATCAGACTGAGGGGGACCCACTCTGGCAACTCATGCTTCCTTGGCCCACTCTGATTCAGGCAGGGGTGCAGTATGGACTCAGCATGTGAATTTAAGGAACACAGCACAGTTCTATGGGGAGTGGGGTGGGATTAGATCAGCTGAAGGTCCAGTCTCCACTGAGGGTACAGCTGCCATCTGACCCAGACCATATGGTGTCAGGTACTGTGACCATCACACATTTTACTGTCCTGTCTCCTGGGAATAGCATGAGCAGAGCTGGAACTACTACAGGGGGCATTTGATACTATCCTGTGGCCCACATAAGGCTTCTTTAGTAATTGTTCCCTCCAAAAGAGGGGGGGCTATATCCTGTGTGCCCTCAGTCACCCCAGTTTTTGCTAATTGTGCACCAAGAGAGTAGAACCAGGCACAGTGGTGTACATGTGGAATGCCAGCATTTGGGACATTTATGCATAATGATTAAAAGGATGAGGCCAGCCTGGCCTGTATAGAAGATTCTATGCCAGCCTGAGTTACGATGATGTCTAGGGAAGGTCTGATGTGGTGGCATGCGCCTTTAGGTGGATCTGACCTACTTAGGGAGTTACAGGATAACCAGGGCTCTGTATGTAGATAGACCCTATCTCAAAAACAAACAAACGAAAACCAATCAAGCAAAAGACAAGAGGGTAGTGACTGGGTTTGGAATGTGTCTCAGTGGCACTTGTCTGGCAGGCCTGGGGCCCATGTTTTGCCACAGCACTGTGAAAATACCGACTAGGTTGGAGCTGCAAATTCGCCTTGGTGGAGAACTACATACTAATCATGTAGGACTCACTGGAGCTACCTGGGTCCCCATAGGCACAGCGCTCCCCTTTTCTTGTCCCCAGCAGTTCTTGGCATGGTCTGGACTTTTCATTTCCACTGGTCTGGTAGGCGTCAAGTGCCATTTGGTTTGGTATCTTGATTACCAAGGAATTTTGCTTATCTATAACTCCTGCCTTCAAATTACCTAGAGGTCTGCAAATCAGGGGACTTGCCCTCTCTGTGCACAAGGCATCCTATGATCCCCACACAGCTCAGGGCTTTTCCTCCTGGAGGCCATTTCTGGACCTTTCAATTCAGCCTTATTCACGGAGAAGCCTCCTGAGCTCCCTCACACACCCTTAGTATGTGGTCCCTGGCATTGAGTCTGGGGAAAAACAGCTCACATTCACGTGGGCGTCTGGATCCTGAAGAAGAGCTGTCACAGCTATGTAGGCGTGCCAAAACTAGAGAGATGGCAAGGTCTCTGCCCACTGCCAAGGCCACTCTACCAGTCAGGGGCCAGCAGGCAAGCTCATCTGACCTCTAGCCTGCTGCCTGCTCTTGTGCTCTCTCTTAAGGACACTTCAGGGTTTCAGCTGTCAGCCAGGACATGCACAGGACTGTGTTTGTGGTGTGACGGACTGAAAGCTAAGGGAATGCCACCAGGTCCCCGTTCCCTGGCAGTGGACATCCATGGTGTCCCAGTACCTCCCTCCCAGATGCCCCAGTAGCCTCTCTTCCAGATCTATCTGCCTCTGCCTCTGCCTCTGCCTCTGCCTCTGCTGTAGGAGCTCAGCCCGGGATTTTCTGTCTTGTTTCATCTCTCCCTGAACAGAAACACATAAATAACGAGTGTGATAAGATGGAGATGTTAAAAGTTTCTAAGCAAGAGCGAGTGATGAGAGTTTTTCTGGTTTTCAGTGACTGGGCGGGGGTGGGGGGGTGGGGTGGGGGGTGGAGCGGACGTGTCTAGGAGGCTAACGGAGCATCCGAGGGAGCCCCAAGCAGACAAATGTCACTTTGAAGAGCATGAAATTTATACAGAGCACATCCTCTCCCTGTCTCTCAGGGCTTCTCCTACATTTCAAGGTCAGAGACTCTGAGCCAGAGGGACTGGAGAAGAGGTGTTGGAGTTCAGTGTGACCCTAAGTCAGGACAGAAGGTGACGACCTAGATGGCAGGCAACCCAGCCTCTGCTGGGTCAGGACTGCCACAAGTCACAGGGGGCAGAGTGGTCCTGAGTGTCCCCAGACTAATGAATGCAGCCTCTTCCTGAAAGATGGAGTCTCCACACTGGTGCCTGAGACTGAGGCACATCGGCGGCTAAGGAAAGCTTGCCAGGAGCTAGACCATGAGCAGGCCTGGTCTCATCACCACACTTGATCAGGCAATGGAGGAACCTACCCTACAAGGACAGGATAGGGGAGCTGCTCCTACTTTGTGGGAGACATGAACAGCCTCCCTCTGTGGGTCTGGCTCCTGTCACTTCCACCCATGGTTTCTCTGGGAAAGTCTTGGAGAAAACATTGTCTCTAGGGAAACATTGACTACGCTGAGCCCAGTATACTGGGGCCTAAGATGATGGGCCCTGCCCTGTACAACCCCCATGATGCTGCACAGGCAGGCAGAGAGTCCAATAGCTGCATGTCACCTGGGGCAGGGGGTGCTCTGAGCTCCTGAATGCTGCATTTGGCACTACTTTGATGGCTGTCCCCATGACGGTCAAGGGTGACCGCATGGCAGTGGGCAATTATGTAATTTCCCAGCGAATCATTCTAGGCTGGGGCTGCTGCTGCCTCCAGCCCTAGCCTGGTGCTGGGGGCATGCAGGAGACGATGCTGACATTTCCCAGTCCACAAGCGATAATTGAGGTCCCAGCGTCTGAGCTGCTGTCATCATCCTGGCCTGCTGCATTCCATGGGCCCCAGAGACACCTCCAATTATGGGAATCTCAGTTCCTCCTTCAAGTAGGAGTTAGAATAAAAGCTGAGGCCTGGCTAGAAGGAAGAGTGTGTACGGCATGGCTTCCCCCTCAAAACGGCACCTAAGGACACACACGAAGCTCTGGAGAGTGTGGCAGACAGGCTTTGGGGATCTGACCCCAGAGCAGCATCCTGAGCATGGTTTAGGGAGGCCTCGGCACCACTGGGACTCCACCTCTAGATATACTCTCTACCACTTGGCCTCTTGTGAAGGGTAGTGGTCCATTCTGTGGTCCCCTTATCTGCACTGTACAGGCCCGGTCTCCTTTTGCTGTTCTCACAGGCACAGCTTGGCTTCCACTACATCTTCACCTTCAAGCTCGGTTCCTGTTGCTCCTGTGAAATGAAGCTAACCCTGCCCTGCCCACTTGGACATCCAAATCAGGGCACGGCACAGCCCCAACTGTGGGGATTGGCAGGGCACATGTGACCTCATCCATTCAATCACCCAGTGTGGAAGTTGGTGGCAGCAGTGCCAGCCAAAAGCACTAAGTTCAGACAGGCTGTCTGTCCCCTACCAGACTCTGTGTCCCCATCATTCCGCTGCTGCTTAGGCCTTCTGGGACAGCGTCTCAAAGAGTCGGAGTGAGGAGGTCAGATGGAGAGAGAGATTTGGGGAGTCTCTGAGGGAGGCTGGCAAGAATGTAGTACCAGAGCCAGTCCCAGAGTTGTCCTACCCTTCGAGGGACATCTGATCTAAGGAGGACCGGCAGGTTCTCTGTGCTGTAAACAGGGAGCAACTGAGACACCTGCGTGTGTGTGTGTGTGTGTGTGTGTGTGTGTGTGTGTGTGTGCGTGCACGGGAGGAGGGTGTGATCAGTTTGGGCATGTAGACTAGGGGAGAGGTGTTGGCAAATGACCCAAGGCCACAGCTACTGCTCTTGGTCTGGCCGGCTCAAGTCCTGGGCCAGCTGGAAGACTTGCTGACCACTGTGATGCCCAAATGATGGGTATGAAGCAGGATAGCTAGTCCCCATGGATATGCCCAGACAGGAATGTTCTGGAATGGCAGGCTCCCCAATCAGGCTTTGCCTCCATTTTTTATGCCGCTCCCTCTAAGACAAATGCCGCGTCAGGCCAGCTGCTGGGACCCCCATTTATCACCATTTAATATATATTAAAGCGTTCTTACCTCTGACTGAGAAAACAAACAAAAATGTCGCATCAATCACAGGCTGCAACAGGCAGAAGTCAGGCAGGGCCCAGGTGGGGTGTCGGGGGTTCCCCTCTTCTCTGAGGATCTTGGTCAGAACCTCCGGGGGGGGGGCTGGGCTGCCACCTCCTTAGCCTGTCCATCACAGATTCATGCCTAGTTTAGAGAAGGTAACTGAAGCACCGGGTCCAGGGAGACACTGGTCTCCTGGCACATGTCTGTCCAGATGTGAGCTCTCCTGTCACACCTGCAGAGATGCTGGTTGGGATTCCAGAACCCAGCCCTGTGGCCCTTCTGATGTGCCTACTGAGACCCTGGCTGGGATTCAGGGACTCAAGTGCAGGAACCCACCTGCTGCCTTTAGGGCACAGCCTGGCATGAAGGGGTTGTATCCTGGTTCCCCTTCTCTGAGACCCAGGCCTATGACCTCTACATCAGTTTTGAGGGGACTGAGGCACAACCACAATGGAGCTGGGTGGACCCAGGGCAGATGCCCACTAGGGGAAGTGAACCCAATCCCAGGGCGATGTTGAAATCAGCATAGTAAACAGAACCCTCCATTTCTGTCCATTGGTCCTGGGCTTATTAATGCGACTGCTAAAAGGCTGAGTGCGGCCATAGCAGAGCCCATTAGTTCATCCTCCTCTAGAGATGGGAAACCTGAGGCCCACAGGCTGGCAGGCTCACACTGAGACCAGGAGCCTCGGACTTCAGCAGCCCCACCCCCAACTCGTGGACCCAGTTTACCCAGCCTTGGCCCTGTCCTCACCCCTCCTGCTTCCCCTCCATCTCTCAGTAGCCACCAACCTCACATCCCATAATAAGCCCGTCCATCCCCTGGGGGTATAGGCCCTGTGGCAGCCCCCAGCAGCGGGGGGCAGTGGGGACTGTGGTGGGAGGGAGGAGCACAGGCTTGGGTTACTAAATCAGTCCATGCCTGTCACCAGCTCTGGGCCGCAGGAGCTGCCCGAGTGGAAATAACAAATGGCTGTCATTGTGGAGCCAAAAACCTGTGATTATAATTATCACACCCTCGGTGACCTTGCGTAAACTTTAATCCCTCTCCAATGGAGCATTTAAATAGCCTTCTCTGGGCTGCGGAGCCCCGGCCTGCCTGCCGCGCCCCCGGCCCCAGCCAGCTCCCAGGGGGCAGAGACGCCTCTGAACGGCAGTGCCTGCCAGAAGCCACTCAGAGGCATTGAGCTGGGGGTGCCCCTCGCGGCCCAGCCGGGGAGTCTCCCCCCTTCATCAACCCGATTCAGCAAGGAGTGTCCAAAGGGTCGAACAGACACGATAAAAGAGGCGGTGGGAGACTGCCACCAGGGTCCTCTGACTGTCCCGTCCTGAGCAAAGACAGTCCAGTTAGAAGTCAGCACTTCTCTAAGGCCGAGGATGGAGCCAGCATGGCAGCTCCTGAGGCAGTGCTGGACCCCGAGGTCCCGGACTGAGCCTCTTTCTTGGCCAGGACTCTGCTCTCAGACTCCAAAGCCCTGACAGCTTCCAGCAGTGCAGATCCTTCAGGGTTCAAGGCTGGTACCTGCCCAAGGTAGACTAGAGGACTTGGCCCAAAACAGCCTGCCTTGAAGCTCACCAGGTATCTCAAGAGTGGCTTCCCTCCAAAGACAGAACCTCCATGTGTGTGAGGTGCACTGCTGAGGGTGGGGACCCCAAGGAAGCGGGGCTTTTCACTTGGGCCACTATAGGAACACCCTGGTTTTATGAGAGATTTAGATTTGTAGTGGTTGAGTCCTGACATGCTCCTTCACAAGGTAACCTGGCCTGGCCTCTTGCTCAGGGGCTCTGGGTGCAAGACCCAGAGAGTTGATATCAGTAGGCTGTACCCAACCCCAAGTCCAGCCATCTCCCACACTGTGCCCTCCCTCAGCTGGAGGTCAGGGTGTTAGGAGACCAGCCTACTGGGTCACTGACACCAGAGACTCTCTACCAGCCTTGGAGGCTTATTCTTGCCCTTCAGGAAGGACAGGACCACACCAAGACACACTTTGGCTTTGTATAATGCCATGATGGCACACACCTATAATTCCAGCACTCTAGAGACTGAGGCAGGAGGATCACATTTGAGGCCAGCCTAGGTGTCATAGTGAGACCCTAACTAATCTGGGCGGCAGTGGCAGGGATGGGGTGGGGTAGGTGGTGCTGGAGAGGTGGCTCAGTGGTTAAGAGCACTTGCTACTCTTTCAAGAGACTGGAGTTCAGTTCCCGGCACCCACGTCAGGGAGCTCACAACAGCCTTCAACTCCAGCCCCAGGGAATTAGCCATCCTCTTAGAGCCTCTATGGTTATCTGCATACATGTGTGTACAAACATATACACACGACACATACATCTAAAGAGGAAGAGAGAAATCTTGACTCCTGCACTGGCACACCTTCACTGTGCCTGACTATTTCTTGGGAGCTTGGCCCTCTCATAAGGAGGGTGTTGTCTATTGCTTAGCTTTGAATTAAGAGTGACCGGCATAGAGCAGTGCCAGGCAGCTAGCCTTTGATGCAAATCACCCACTCTGGCCTACTCGGAAAGGCCATCTGCAGCATGTCCTCGCTCTCAAGTGTGTGCTCAGCTTCCTGCTCTGTGTTCTCAAGAAGGCCGGCTGGTTTGGAGGTTTACATGAGGGTACCCCAAATCCCTGCTGCTTTCTCCTGGCTCTCCTTCCTGAGCATTTAACTCCATAGGAATTCTCTATCAGTATGTCCATTCCTGAATGACTCAGCTGCTTCTGTGAGTCTGGCTTTAAAGGGCCACACCTCCTCTGTGCTGCAAGGTCACCTCTCCATTGGTTACTGCCCTGTGGACCCTCACAGCAGAGCTGGCTTTGCACGGAGCTCATACCGTTTGGTTTTCTCTTTAGGTTCATTTCATTTTCTGTGTCTGAGTGCTTTGCTTGCAGGGGCATATGTGCAGTGTGTACCTGGTGCCTATGGAGGTCGGAAGGGAGTGCCACACACCCCCGGGAACTGGAGTTACAGATGGTTGTAACCCACCATGTGAGCGCTGGCAACTGAATCCAGGCCCCTCTTAGACACTGAGCCATCTCCTGGCCCCTCACATTCATTCTCAAGTGTTTTGTCTTCCGTGTTGGGCTTTTTTTTGTTTTGTTTTTTTCCTTTCTGGGTGCTGTTGACTGAGGCTTCATCATGCCATCCTCAGACTCCTTGCTCAAATGCTACTGTCAAAGGTATTCATGGAGTGCAGCCACATCTATATAATAATTTTTTTTTTAAATCCTCTTTCTTCTCCCTCGGGGTTGACACCAGAACAGAACTCACATCCCACCTGGCTTAGGCATCAGGACCTGATTTCCTTGCAGCTCAGATAGAGCTGGGCTCCCCCGGCCTC
Organism: Onychomys torridus; assembly: GCF_903995425.1. NCBI lineage: Eukaryota > Metazoa > Chordata > Mammalia > Rodentia > Cricetidae > Onychomys > Onychomys torridus. The sequence goes on from NC_050452.1 coordinate 27,648,884, forward strand.
TCTCCTGGGGCACAGTAGACCGTGTTTTGGTGGATGCTGATATGTCTGGTGCCTCTCTCATGGGGCACCTGTCATGTGGGACCAGGGCCCTCCCCCTTAATCACCTCTTGAGAGACTTTATCTCCAGCTACGTCACACTCAAGTCTTGGGGACACAGTTTGACTGCCAGCCACACTCAACTGTGCGTAGCAGCTTTGAGAGTCCCGTGTGATCAGCATAGGCCCTTCAGATGGTCACACCCTGCAGCTGGCCTGCAGCTTCACATCACCTAGAGGGACATGGGGGCCAGGCTAGGCTCTCTAGAGAGGGTAGTTAGTTACAGGAGGCTTAGGGAGAACCATGTGGGTCACCCTACCCTGGCCAGGCTCTGCCCTATGGCTGCCTTCGAGGCCAAAGAACCAGCCTAGACTGCACCCTGCTCATGGCTGGTGCCCCAGCCCAGTCCAGCAAAAGGCACTATATAAATGTAAATGTCTCTCCCAGCCCCCCTCGCTCACTAATTCAACTGTGCGGCCCTGTCACTCCAATTTTTCACACTTTGTGTCTGTTCTCTGTCTGGGGCAATCCTGTCTCCCTGGACTGTGCAGGCTGGACAGGACAACAGACAGCAGGACTGGCTGGCCAAGGGAGATGTCCAGCATGGTCAAGGGTGGACAGTCACGTGACAGGGAAAGGACAAAGAGAAGGGCAGCTCCTATCGGGAGGCCTCTCCGGGGCCTGGACTCTGAGTAGAGCAGTTGGGCAACCCAGGCCTTCCCTCTTCTCAGGCACCGCCTCAGGGAGCTTGGGACCTCAGAGGTAGAGTGGGAAGGAGTCCTGTGGAGCAGTGGTCAGGATAGGCTTTAGGGCCTTGCTTCACAGTCAAGCTTCAGCAAAGGAGGGTGGGACCCACACACCAGAGTTTGCAGCACAGTTGGGGTTCCAAACCTGCTTGGGACAGGATCCCTGCCTGGTGTGTTGGAGGAGAGAACAGCAGCTTCTGTCCTGGAGGAGACAGTGGCAGGGTGTGGCTACACTCAGAGCCTGGACCTGTGTCCCAGTGTCTACACAGAGGGCCTGACCTTCCTTCTAGCCATTCTATCCTGGGCAGGCTCTGTCATATGAGGACACTCCCCTCCTGCCTAGATTTCTTCCTACCCAGCTATCCTGGTGTATTTACTGTCCACACCAGGCCAAGACTCTCTTAGCTTGGCACCTGGTCATCCCATGGCTTCTGAGAACCAGGAGGAACAAGCAGGCCTAAGGCCTTCAGAAGGCCAGAGGTGTTTCTTAGACAGAGAAAGGGCAGAGCCCAGGCAGCTTCCTGCATCCACACATGCACATGCACAGGGTCACAGATGGTGATGAAGAGAGTCCCAGGGCAACTTCTGCTTTTAAAGAATTATCCAGGTAGGAGGAATGGCCTGGTCTGTCAGCCCCACATGTGAGGATCTGAGGTTCTAGATCAGCCTGGATGATACAGTAAGACTCTGTCTCAAAAAAGGGAAAAGCCTAGTTTTACGAACATATAACTGACACCCAACCAGTTCCCATCTTCAAAGCATATGGTTTTGACATGATCTACATGCCTGGCAGGCAGTCCACCAGCCAGAAGTCTTCAGCTGCATCCTGCCCCACCCCAGTGACCACAGGCCCCTGTGCTCCAGGAGATCCTCTGTCAAGGATTTTATACAGATTCTGACCTCTATCTAGCATCTTCCATTTGGATCTTCACCCCTTGGAGCATTCCAGAGCAGCATGGTCTGGAGGTCATGTCTTCTGCTGACAGACATCTGGGACCTTCGAGGCTGGGGCTCTTACAGGTCAAACTGAGTGAACTTCTGAACCAGGTCTTTGCGATGGCGTGTGCCTTTGATGCCAGGGAAGGCTGACTGTCGTAGATGAATGTGTAACTTAAAAACAAACAAACAAACAAAAAAACCCCTATTTTGGGTTGGGGATTTAGCTCAGTGGTAGAGCGCTTGCCTAGCAAGCACAAGGCCCTAGGTTCGATCCTCAGCTAAAAACAAAAACAAAAACAAAACCCTATTTTACATTTATTTCTATGTTATGTGTGTTGTGTAAATATGCCACATGAGTTCAGGTGCCTGCAGAGGCCAGAAAGTGTTCCCTGGAGCTGGAGTCACAGGTGTTTGTGAGATGCCTGATGTGGATGCTGGGGACCAAGCCCTGGTCCTCTGGAAGGGCAGCCAAATGCTCTCAACCGCTGAGCCATCTCTCCAGCCCCTGTATGTGTAACTTTTTAAGAAACAGCCCCTGGGTTTAGAGAGATGGCTCAGTAGTTAAGAGTACTTGCTTTTTCAGAGACCTAGGTTTGAGCCTCAGCACCCACATGACAGTTAACAGCTGTATAGCTCAGCTTCTGGGGGGAATCTTCCGCCCTCTTCTGGCCTCCATGGGCACTGCACAAGTGTGGTACACATACAAGCAGACAAAACACTCATACACATAAAAACTGAAATAAAGTAAATCTTTAAAAAAAGTTAACCACTGGAACTTGTGTGATTCTGTGACTGTCACTGATACCATGGCTCAGTAGGTAAGGAACCTTACACCACCTGACAATGACCCTGGGATCAGTCCCTGGGATCTACACGTTAGAAGAGCAGCTACCTAAGTTGTCCTCTGAGATTCATACCATGAGACATACACATTTACACACAGACATGCACACAAAACAAACAAATGTAATTAAGACATTTAAGTATACTCACAAAGTACTACAGCCATCCCCACCTCTTTCCAGCCACTGCGCCTTGCTAACCCTGCCTCTCTTCAGTCTCTGGGAACTTCTATTCAAAAATCCTGTGTAAACCAGGCAGTGTGTGGATTTCTAGCTGGATCCTTCACTCAGTATATTTTCAAGAATACTCATCCTAAATTCCTACATTCCTCTTCATTGCTGAATAATATTCCATGGGTAGACTGCCTTTTATTTTATCATTCACCAGTTTGTGGATAAAATTTTTCCATATTGGGGGAAATAATACTTCTCCTAAGGGTGGGCTTGACCCAGCCTGGCTAGCTCCAGGCCTTTCGTGCTGGACTTCTCTCCAGACATTGGCTCTGCTCAGACACGCAGAAGTTTCCCAACATGAAAGCAGCCTGGGCAGGCCATGTGCTTCATGTCAGTAGCTAACCCCCCTGACCCCCTCAGTGACAGTGTCTGAAGTGACGACGGGTCTACAACACACTGAATCTGGCTATGCGTGAGCATGTGGACCAAGGCTTTTGGGGCCCAAGGGTGGGCAACTGAAGGTCATCTGGCAAATCTTCCGGATACTCCTGGAATGTTCGAGAAGCCTGTGGCCACAGTGGGCCAGACTCCCTGTGACCTGTGGAGCAGCTGGTTACCCTCCTCAGTGCTCATGACCTCTACGGCACTGCAGTAAAGAACATCCTTGCATGAGTACCACTGCAGGGACAGAGGCTGTCCACAAGCAGTAGTGTCCAAGTGTGCATAGGGATGGCTGTGAGAGAGGAGACAGGAAAAGGCTAAGAACAGGAAGAGGGGCTTCCTGGCTCCACGTCTCACCTATGCTCCAAGCCCTACAGCAAGACAAGACCTGGCTGCCTAGGGCAGGATTCCTCCCTCTGGGCCAGAGGGCTTCTGTTAGGACAGGCAGCACCTCTGTGTGGGCACAGGCTTCATTCAGGGCAACATCCTAGCCAGGCACCTGCCGCAGCAGGGATTCACCCACCCTCAAGGCTTGATTTATAAGGTGTCTCGTTCTGGGTCATTTGCTTTCTCCAAAGGCTGCAGAAATCTAATTGCTCTTTGAAGAAGAAGAAAAAAAAAAAGCCCCAAATAAAGCAGTTAATTGCAAGCGAGCAGATCCTCAAACGGGTAGCCACACTGGCCTGGAGGTGAGCATACATGTGGGATCCTGAGTGTGAGAGTAACCACTGCCTGGGGAGGACCCGGTGGGCACCACGGGAAAAGCCTGCCTGGTGAGCGGGTATGAGGCCAGTCCAGCCTAGCAGCCAGCCAGCTCAGGGTGATGCAAAGGTTAAGTCTCTCTCCTGAGACCCTTCTGGCCCGGCGGTTAATTGGAATAACAAAGTCAATACGTGTGGCCGCCAAGGGACACAATCTTCGTTTGATCTCTCTCCTGGGCAGATTAATTAAGTGTTATCAATTAATGGCCCTGGTTAAAGGGGACACATGTTAGCCACTTTCATAGGCAATGTTGGGCCCGTGGGCCTGACGGAAAGCAGCCTGGTTTCTGCGGGTAATGAGAGGGGATGATAATGGGACCTCAGACTCAGCCATCCACGTCCTTGCACTGCACCAGGCACTCTCCAGCTGATCACCTCTGAGCCTTCCAGGGACCTCGGAGCCCAGTGCAGATGGACAGGGCAGAGAGGAGCACAGGAGAGCATATATTGGCAGCCCAGAAGTCCACCCAGGTCTAGCTGTCATGGACAGACACACCAACCCGTCGACCTTGCTCATGGAGCCTCGGCTTCTGATCTGGCTCTAGGTACCTGAGGGGGCAAGCATGTCTTTGCTGTGAATGGGCCTGAGCCACTGTGAGCTGATCTGGTCCCCAAATAAGCAAGAACGGGCACAGGCTCCTCACTGAGCAAGGTGAGCGCCACCTGGTGGTGGTTGTCTCCCTAGCACCAGAAACAGGGCTCTCGAAGGAGCAGAGCTGAGGAGCCAGTGTGGGCACCTACTCTAGCTGCATGTGGCCTTCCAAGATAGTCCCAGTCCCTCTAACACCCCACTCACACTTCTGTGTCCAGGGTGGAGTCTGGACACTGAATCTTATTTGACTGGGATCCTGTAACATCCAGTCTGGCTCCCTACACCAAGGTTACCCATGGACATTTATGCCTCAGGAGAAAATTCCCAGGTGCCTTGTCGGAGACCAGAACAGGAAAGAGATGGAGCAGTGGAGTCAGCTTTAGCCAAGTCTCAGAGAAGCAGCCACGGTATTCAGGAGGAGGAGAAGGAGGAGGAGGCTACCTCTCTGTTTTCTGCTGGTCCATGCGTGGAGGGTGCTCCCTGGACGGGAGGGTGTCTCAGGGAAGTGGAACAACTGTCCTAAGCTGTGGAGAGGGAGTCAGTTTGCAGCTGAAGCTGAAACAACTTTGCCCCATGCCTGGCCTTTATCACCTGTCAGTGGCCCCATGAGAACCGAGGCGTCTTGTACTGCTTCTCCGATGATTACAGAGCAAGTGTGTAAGGTACTGCAGACCAGAAAGGAATAAAGTAGTGATGGCAAAGTTATGATGGCATTAGTGATGTCAGTCACGAGGGCCAAAGTGATAACAGTGACAAAGACAATGAATATGTTGATAATGGTGGTGATGATGACAGAGATAGTACTGATAGTGGAGATGATGATGGTAATGGTGATGCTCATGATGGTGATGATGGTGATAGTGATGGTGTTAGTGCTCATCAGTGATGGCTCTGATGGCAGACATGATGGTAGCGGTGGTAGTGGTGGGACTGGTGATGATGATACAGTGGTAATGGGGGCCATGATGATAGTGGTGATGGTGATGATTGGGATGGTGCTGATGGGAGAGATGATGATGGTAATGGTGATGATGACCATGGTGGTACTTGAGATGATGAAGGTGATGGTGGTGGAGATACTGGTGGTAACAATGATGACTGTGATGGGATTAGTGGTGATGACAGTGGTGCTGGTGGTTGCAGTGGTGATGTAGTGTGCTGGTGATGGTAACAGTGGTTTTAATTTTCTACAACAAATCACCTGAAATCATAGTGACTGAAAACAAAACTCACGTGGCTGCAAACTACAAGTCATGGTTAGGCATCTCAAGCTGGACTGTGACAGATTCCCCCGTCCCAGCTGCCAGAAAGCCATGATGTTCATTGCCTCTCAGCCAGGACATTGGTTGCTTACCACACTGACTTTCTGCATAGGCAGTATGAGCATGGCTCAGCAGTTGTTTCCCACCAAGGCACGCGGTGAGAAAGACATGGGAGGAAAGAGAGAGAGACCTGGAACCATGTCCATTGCAGAGGGCACAGTCTGTCTCATAGCCCATTAGGAGTGTGATATAGCACTTTCCCGCTATGTCACACAGCAGTGAGGCCACTGGACAAGGGACAACGCAGTGGCCTGCTGCTGGAGCCATCTTGGTAGCTGCTGCAGTGGGCTGTCAAGAACAAGGAAGGAGCAGTGAGTGGCTTCCAGCCTCAACTTACCTGTCAGAGAAGAGTCAGAACCTGTGCAGCCAGGTTCCAGCTCCCTAGGAAAGGAAGACAAGCTTGGGTTCACCCCCGGGCCTGCGTCATCTGAAGCGCTTGGTGTGCTGTGGGAGACACCTCTTTTCCTCTGAGCCAACTTGTAGATATCATATCCAGAGCCCAAGCCTCCCACCAGATCCCACAGTCTGTTTTCAGGGCTCCCTACTGGGGCACCAGCTAGGAGGAAGGAAGAGGAACCAGGGATCCAAGGGGCATCGGGTAGACGGGCTGGTAGAAGGCTGAGGCTAGCCTTTGAAGAGACCCAAGCTGGGAGCCCTTAGCCATAGCCGCCCCTCCCTGGCTCCCTGGAATAAATCCCCCTAACAACCCTGTGCTGCAGTCCCTGAGAGATGAACATAGAGTCCCATAATTCTCCCGATGGGACAGTTTGTAATAAAATTGCTTCTAAAAACATATTTGCAAGTTGCCACATTTTTTAAGCAGAACAATCTCCAATGTGGCTCTCCGTCTCTGTGATGAAGTAGCCGGCTCCTGCACATGGATTTTGTCACAGCGTCACCCGTGCAGGGGAAGTGCACTCTTCAGTAGCCCTCAAAAGTGCTGCAATGTGTGACTTATGGCTCTTTAAACAGCCCACTTCCTGCAGGGTGATGGGTGCAGCCTGCACATCAGGTAAGAGCAGAGTGCCAGGCTGGCCCAGCAGAGAATGGCATCTGGATAATCTGAGGCTACGGATAACACAATGAGACCATTGCTTCCAGTGCCTTGTCACTCTACCCCCAGCCCCAGTACTGTCTAAGCCTGGCCATAGCCTATGGGATTTAGGGGGGGGGGTGTCAGCTGGCAGGGTGTAAGTTTCCACAGGCCTCAGATGATAGAGATGGTACAGTGTTGGCTCCACATCACATCTGGTTCCTCAGAGCTCGCCCAGGGTCTCAGGACACCTGTTACCTGAAATCCCGTTACCACCTTATCCCTTTTGTGAACATGACATGTCAGTCAGTCTTAACGGAACTCTATTCCCCACTCTGTTCTAGCAATACCTGTCCTTTCTGCTCCATGGGGTGAAACTGTCCCCAAACAGGAGCCCCATGCCCCATACCTTAGCTTTGCTCCCTAGAGCCATATCTGCTGGAAGGTCAGGACTGTGGGATCTCCCTACCAAAGAGATGATGTTGAGCTCAACTCCCATTTCCCATCACATCCACAGCATAGTGGCCTTGGACTTGCCTGGTGTTAGAACAGCCAGGTGGGGACATTCAGGTGATCAGGGTGAAAGGCCATGGTTGCCACACAGAACTAAATGAATCTGTACTGTCCACTTTTCTTTTTTTGAGACAGGGTCTCATTTATGTAGCCCTGGCCCATCTGGACCTCACTGTGTGGACTGGGCTAGCCTTGAACTCACACAGAGTTGCCTGCTCTGCCTCTGCTTCCCCGGGTTTGGATTTGTGTCACCTGGCCTGAACTATCTACTTTTCCATGCCTATTACCCAGGAAGCTGTTCTGGGTACACTGAGCAGGTAAGGCTCCAACCTTGCTCAGGCCACTATACTGGCTGTCAGCTCCACCTGACTACCTGTGATCTAGGTACAGCAAGGGCAATACTCAAAGCAGTGCCCATCACCTTCCCAACTGAGTCCACTGGCCAGGGGCCCATCCTGGGGCAAAGAGAGAGGTGGTCCAATGCTTGGGCAGCCCCAGAGCCAGTGGCCAGTTTCCCTCCACCTCTGTTCTTGCCATAACCAGTGACCCCGCCCATCTGTATGTGTCTGCATACACCTACATGCCTATCACAGGTGCCAATGGACAGTGAGGAACTGCCATGACAGCCACAGGTGAAGCCACCAAGCATCCACGGATGGGTTAACTGAGAAACACAACATGAATCATCCACACAGTGGAAGAGTATTCAGCCTAATTTAAAAGGGACTCCTGATATGTGCTACAGCATAGGCAGGTAAACACTGAGAGCATCAGTTACAAAAGGGTGTGGCCCCATGGCTGTTCACACTCAACACAGGTATGTTTTCTAGGGAACAGGACAGATAAAAAGGAGTCAGGTACAGAGCTTCCGATGATACACATGGGCTGCAGCTGTGGTTGTGTGGCCGAACATGAGAACACACTGAGTGTAAACAAGTGTGAGCTGATGCCAGGGAGCTGTAATAAAAAGAAGGAACATCAACTTGGGAGTCACAGGTGTTTGGGGGGGGGGGGCGGAAACGCCTCCCACTGCCTGCTTCTTCTGCAGGTTCCTGTGTATCAGACTCTGTGCCAATGCTACCTACCTGCAGCATGGTGGCCAGGGACACCCCAAAGGCACTGCCTGGGTGGAGGTCCCCTGTGAAGGGTCAGGGGTCCACCTTACTGAGAGAATCTGACTGCTGCAGAGTCATGTGGGTCTTCTCCACACAATTTTGGGCCAGGTAGGACAGGGAACAAACAAGAACCCAGAGTGCCTGGGCACCCCTGAGGACATAAAGGCAGGGGAGAGTGGAGGAAGGCTGCAAGGAGGTGTACCCTCCTAGATTCAGGGTTTCTGTGGCAGCAGGAGACCTCCGAGGTGACTAAGGTACTCACCTTCCAGCCCAGTATAGCCTTCCTACACCCAGCTCCAAGTTCTCAAGGCTCAAGGTTGCCATCCGCAGAGCAAGTGTCAGACCCCATCCTGCTTGCAGGGGGTGGGGAGGCAGAGGGGGGAGGGTGGCAGACAGGGTATGCACAGCTCCAGGTGGCCAAGGTATGCATTCTTGCTCCACAGTCCTGTGCCCACACCCCACTGGCCTCTCCTGGGGTGGGAGCCTGTATAGAGATATATTAATTATATTTCTCTCCACTAATGGGCTGCTTACTTTATGATGTGGGGACACAAAAGTAAATTTTAAAATCAATTATACAATTACATATGTAGCAATAACAGAGTACACGGCTAATCCCCGCCGGGTCAGAACAGCAACCTTCCAATAATGCAGGTTTCATTAGGGGAAGGGCTGTTATTGCCAAGAATTACAGAAATAATGGGAGTGGGTGTATTCAGCGAGAAGTAACAAATGAGGCCGCTCTGGAGATAAGACGCAGAGCCGGCTGCTCATGAGCACCGTGGAGGCCGAGTACATTGGGGGTCACTGGCGCCGGGGAACAAGAATTAATTTTAGACGCTTCCTGGAGCCCAGAGGGTGGGAGAGTGGGGGCTTCTGTCGCGCCTAGAGGTGGGAGGGCTGGTGGGAGCAGAGAGAAGACCCCCTCACTCAACCACCCTCCTCTGGTGATCTCGGGCTCCAAGCCCTCTGTGCTGCATATACTGTAGCAGACCAGCCCTTGCTGCTACCTGCATGGTGGGCATTCCTGGTCTCAGCGATCAGTGCAGGGACAGGGTGGGCATGTCTTCAATACGAGTCCCATTCTGAATCAGAGGATCCCAGATGATCTGGCCACGGAAGTGTGAAGCAGAAGTAGCCTCCAGAGCCAGCATGGAGCTCTTCCCAGGTTTAGAGCTGGGCCACCACCCATGGGGATTGTGTCTAACTGGGGAGTTTGCAGCAGAGTCCCGTCTGCCAAGCCGAAAAGGGACCCAGCAGACAACCAGAGTGGCTGAAAGGAAACAGGCTGTGTGGCAGTTCCCTGGAGAGGGCAGAGCTCCCAGCGCATCCAGGTAGACCTAGCAAGGGTCAGGACAGCACCCATGGCTGAATCAGGATGGATGTCCCTACCCCCAGAGGGCATTTGGCAAATAGTAGCATGTCGCCCAGTAAGCTGGCTCCTCCTGTTTGTGCCAAGAAGACTCGAAGCTTGGTCACTTGGTGGCATAAGGGACATGGGGCTGGGACCAGGGCTAGTAGGACCAGTCTACTCCATATGGTCCCCAGAGGCCCTGCTGGGGAGAGAGTCTTCCCCCATAATTGGAGCAGGGACCCCTGGTAAGGCTGGAACCCTTTGCCACAGAGCAGATGACCAGCTCCTAATGGATTTTGGCAACACAGAGAGCTGTGGCCAGAAGCAAGGGCCACATTGCTACCTGTCCTCAGAGGCTCGCACACATCCTCAGAATCATTCTCCTGCATTAAGTGGGGAGGGGGGGTAGGCAGGGACCTAGCAGACCTCAGGACAAGGCAGCCTGGGGGATACTTTACCATCCACCAGCCTCGAAAGCTGCTGCAGGCATCCCAAATTGTACCCCATCTCCCCCCCTCCCACCGCTGCACCAGTGGCTGTGGCAGGTTAGTGGCTTGAGACCGGAAAGAACCGCCCAAGTGCAGAAGTCCTAAGTGATTATCAGAGGCCACCGGGTTACCGTGCATGTAAATGAGGCCGAGACAGCCCGCGGACCAGGCCTTTTCTTCCAGGCGCCAGCAAAGAGACTCTGATAAGGGGATCTTTGTAATTACACGGAGCTACACTGGTCAATTCTGACTTTTAAATACTGTAGGGCCCGAGAAAGGAGAAGAAAGCGGGAACACATGTTCTCTGGGGCAATAGCTTCAGCTCCTTTTGAATTTGCCGTCTTGCCGCAGAGCCCGCAGCCACGGCCGCCCGCCTCCTTTGTGAGTGCTATCGCTCTATCACAGCGCGAGATCATTTCCAAATTAAATTTTATGGTCCATTACTTACTGCACCGACACTGGCCTAATGGAATCTTAAGTGGAACTGACTGGACCTGCGTGGGGCCGGCCTCTCAGTTAAGATGTTATTTAGTTCTAATTATCAGATAATGAACTCGGGAAATTTAATTTTTAATATTTGTATGTCAAAAGTCCATCAGGCTTTGGTTAGAGTTTAGATTAGAAGTTAACCCAGGGTGAGCACCAGTCCCGGGACATGTTTTTATGAGGACTGAGGCCACCCGGAGCCCCTACTGTGGGCTGCCTGTTTCCAGATGCTGGACCTAATATCCCCAAGGAAACCCAGCAGGAAGCATTCCAAGACCAGACCCTGGCTCTGGACTGCCACAAGGCAGCATGGTGCCAGGTGTCTGTGGGTACATGAGGAAGAGCCGTCATCCAGACCCATGGCCTCATGCTAGCATCCCATCAAGTTCCCTGGCTTGCACAGGGTGCTGCTGTCCCCTGTGTCCCCAGGTGAGAGGGAAGTAGTGTGCCATCCTCATAGGTGACTGGGTAGGAAACATCCTCTGGAGGATGTCACTTGGCCCCAGGGGCCGGCCAAGGCTCTAGTTCAATGGAATCTTCCCTCACACAGACACCCTTGGAGCAAGCTTACTAGCTTGGGTACATCCAAGTATTTCTGGCAAGGCCAGACTCTGAGCTCTGTCCCCATGTGGCCTAGACCCAAAGCTGAGTATTCCAGCTGCCCCAGGGTGCTCACTGGTCCTTCTTCAGTGAAATCAGTGCTGAGGGTTTGAGGCCCCAGCAGCGAGGCACACAGACACAGCAACGGAGTTTCCTGGAGGTGAAGTTGTGAGGATGGCCTGGAGGGTAGTGAATCAGCGATGAATAGCTGAGGTGACAGGCCTTCTCTGGGAGCAGGTGGCCCAGTTCCCCCTGCGTGCGCGCGCGCGCGCGCGCGCGCGCGCACACACACACACACACACACACACACACACACGCCAAAGGGCCAGCTGGGAAAGCTAGCTGTGTCTTCCTCGGGGTCCCCAAAGTTTATGGGGAGACTGTCCATCGTTATCTGCTGCTACATCGCAACCACTGTATACCTACCCACTTCAAACCAGGATGGGTGACAGCGCTACCCTGTAGTCTGCACCTAGGGCAGGCCTCCATAAAATGGCTGCCTCTTCTTGGCATCACAGGGCTGGCTTGATAGCTGGGGGTTGGGGGGCGGGGGAGGGACTAGTGAGACCTCAGTGAGACCTGTTTGAGCTGAGCTTTCTTCAATATGGGAGACAGATCCCCAGAGAGCTAGAGCCAGAACCACAAGGGAGGTGGGACTACGATAGAGGTGTGGCCAGGAGAGAGGTGGGGCCAGGAGAGAGGTGGAGTCGGGAGAGAGGTGTGGCCGGGAGAGAGGTGTGGCCAGGAGAGAAGTGAGGCCAGGAGAGAGGTGTGGCCAGGAGAGAGGTGGAGTCGGGAGAGAGGTGTGGCCAGGAGAGAGGTGTGGCCAGGAGAGAGGTGTGGCCAGGAGAGAAGTGAGGCCAGTGGGCCAGGAGAGAGGTGGGGCCAGGAGAGAGGTGGGGCCAGGAGAGAGGTGTGGCCAGGAGAGAGGTGTGGCCAGGAGAGAGGTGTGGCCAGGAGAGAGGTGTGGCCGGGAGAGAGGTGGGGCCGGGAGAGAGGTGGGGCCGGGAGAGAGGTGTGGCCGGGAGAGAGGTGTGGCCGGGAGAGAGGTGTGGCCGGGAGAGAGGTGGGGCCGGGAGAGAGGTGTGGCCGGGAGAGAGGTGTGGCGGGAGAGAGGTGTGGCCAGGAGAGAGGTGTGGCCGGGAGAGAGGTGTGGCCGGGAGAGATTCTCAGGCTGGATAAACGTAAAGGCTCAACAAGCTCACTGTTTTCCTCCTCCCCTCCAGCCCCACCCTCCTCAGGGCCCCCTCCCTCCTGGCCTTCTCTAGTTTGAAGCTTGTCACTATGGCCACGGCCAAGTGATACTATCCTTTGATGTAGACTTGGCATGTGCTACCTGTGACTGCGTCAAATTCACTCCTCTCCACAGATGGCCCTCCGTAGAGTTGAGTACCTACTTTCCAGCAAGGCAGAGTCCTACCATCTCCCCTCCCACCTCACGTGCCCACCCAGAGACACACCCTCTTCCCAGTCCCACTCCTTCACCTGCCCAGGAGCTCTCTTCTGCCTTCCTGGGGAGGGGCTCCTATTCTTAAAGGGGCAGGTGGCTTCAACTGGGTCCAGAAGCTCTGAGCTCAGGCAGGGCCCCTAGCACAAAATGCTCTGCCCAGCCTCTTCCACAGGGTGTTCCTTGAGGCACCCTTGGGTCCCTGCCTCAGGCTGGCCTGCTGCGCTGTTCTCTACTGTGGCTTTTGTATCCCCTGTTTATGCATCTCTACCCCCCCCCCACACCCCCACCCCCACCTCCACACACATACACCATTGCCTGCCACGGATGGGCATTCTGACTTTCAGCTGCCACTTCAAAAGAGCTCTCTGGTCATTGAAGCCACGAGCAGAGGTTGCTCTGCCCTTCCATGGATGTGCCCCATGGCTGCTGTCTATGTAGCCAGCCTGGGTGTCCAGAACAGCAGCTAAGGCTTGCATGAGAGGCAGCCCTGTCTTCCCCAAAACGTCAGGTAAGCGGTGTTCTTCCATGGCCTCTGTTCCCGTTCCTGCCTCCAGGTTCCTGCTCCGGCTTCCCTCAGTGATGGATTTTTAAGCTGTGAAATGGAATAAACCCCTTTCTACCCAAGTTACATTTGGCCATGGTGTTTTATCACAGGGATAGAAACACTAAGATGACCCACCCCAAATAAATAAGTAAATATGAAAAAACAAACCCTACTGCCCGCAGTCTGTATTAACTGTTTTCCTCAAGTGGTGATCAAATGTCTGACAGTAGGAATATTTAGTGGAAAGGGGGTTTATTCAGCTAACAGCTTCACCGCAATGGGAGGGGATAGCAGCTGGGCTCCATTGGCAATGAGATCTGAGCTATAACTCATGGGCCCCCACCACCACCAGTGACTCACCTCCAGCAAGGCTCCACCTTCTAAAGGTTCCACAATCTCCACTTCCCACAACAGCATCACCATCTGGGACAAAGGTTCAGACACATGGGCCTTTGGGGCAGGTTTCTCACTCAGCACACCGCAGTCTGTGAACACGGATACCTCTCCACATTGTCTCTCACAGCATCGTCTCTCACACAGGTTGCCTCTCAGATGTTGTCATGGTGACTCCAGTGAATGAAAGCTCTGGATGGCTAACTTTGTACAACCCTTCACCTGCTCAGTTTACAACTGTTTTCACACAGCCACGAGGACATCTTTCCTTACAGGGTCAAGTTTTATTTTACTGTTCATGTGTATATAAATGGTGAGGCAAGAGTGGATACAGAAGGTGGTGGTGGTGCACACCTTTAATGTTGGCACTCAGGAGGCAGAGAGAGGCAGATCTCTGTGAGTTCGAGGCCAGCCTGGTCTACAGAGGGAGTTCTAGGACAGCCAGGGCTACACAAAGAAACCCTGTCTCGAAAAACAAAAGAGTGGATACAGACCTTGAAACTAGACAGAAGACCAAGAGAGGGAAACGAGAGATATTGGGCATGGGCAAAAAGACACGTGACCAGAAAGCCGAAAGGGGGCATGGGAGGGGGGAGCTGATAAGGGGAGAGGGAAAAAAATCAATTTTTGTTTGGAAAGTGTTATAATGAAACCTAATGTATGCTAATGATTAGATAATTAAAAAAGAAAGAAAGAAAGAAAACAGCTAGTCCATGCTGTGATTAGGTCCACTGGGCACACACATCAAAGGGCTCTCCTATCTGTTTGGCTTGTACTCAATGGTATCTAGAGCTGTGGTGATCTAGACTTTTTCTGAGAGCCCTTGTGAGCCTGTCCACGGCATCCCCATCAGTTCCAACCTGACTCCGTCACAGCCCACCCTAACAGGTGTCATTTCTGATGAGGACACTCTTGGTTGAATGCTGCTGTCCAGGCCTCCTGGCAGCTGGAACTGAAGGGAGCTGATTGGGCCGGAGATCCACACCAGTCTCTTCTTCAGTGTGTCTGGAAACAGCTTGGTCCTGTGTGCAGGACCAAGTCCTGATCTACAACAGCTGGGACAGGGCAGCCATCAAAGCCAAATTAATACACACTTAAGGAAGGTTCTACCCAAGAGATGAACAAATTTCTTCTCCCTGTACTGGGCACAGAGACCTCAGTCCCTCTCCTCTGGGCAGGACAGCTGATCCCATAGAGGGGCTGAAGATGCCTAGGCCAAGAAAGACATAAATGGATATTGGGGATCACCTGGCTATCTCCCCACAGGTCACATGGGATGCCCTTCCCGGAGACCCACCTTCCACACATTCAGCAGCCCAAGTCCTTGGGGCATGTGTGTCCTGACAGTGTTTCTCTTCAGGCTAACCCTTACTCCACTGTGCCCAACATCCCTGTCCCTTCTCAGGCAGTCTGAGACCAGGACCTACTGTGTGAGGAAGATTAGCAGGTCTCTGCCTGGTATGATCCCTGAGGTGAGGGCATGGGCCTACCACCTTGTCTGTTTTACATGCTCAAAGCAGTCTTGGATGTACCATGGTTCTCCTGAAGGGAAAGTCAGCCAACCATTGCATATGGGATGCCAGAGACCTTTCCTCATGAACGCCGAGAACTACAAAGACTAAGAAATGGGATAGAGCAGGTGGGTAACTGCAGGCTTCAGCACTGCAGGGGGTTCTGGAACACAGCTACAAGCTGGGCTTGCAAAATACCAGGTCCTCCCTAAAGTTACTTAGAGCTCAGGCTATGGGAGCATCCTCCCCCTGTCCCCCGACTGGGATCTCATGGTGGGGTTGAAGCCTCTCCTCTACCCTGAATCCTTCAACACCCACAGTGCCTTTAGATGCTTTCCTCACACCCAGGAGTTCCAGAAGATTCCACCATGTTTAGAAGGACACCCCCGAGGTAAGCAGCGCCTCCACCATCTACCCTACCTATATCTACCAATTGTAGCCAGATCATGGCTGCAAAACCCAGCCCCAAGGGAGTGGCTGGTCTGGGGCAGGTGACAGAGGAATGCAGATGCCAGCTTGGGCAACCTGGAGCAAGCTGGGTTAACCACACTGATACAGAGGAAGCCAAGAATAAAGCAGTGGGCAATGTATCAGGGACATGGGACCTCCAACAGCCAGCCACAAGAGTCCTTGTTTCCTAAGGAGCCTGGCTACCCATCCCCCACACACACCCCACCTGGCCCACCTTACAAGGTGGCAGGGCTCATCTCCTGAGACCCTACCTGACCTTCATTGTGGGGCTCCCCCTATCCCAATCACTGTGACCTTCATTTTCATCAAGGCCCACACTAGACACCTGGAGGGCTCCACTTTTTTCTTTGAGGTCTTATCCTACACGGATAAGGGACATGTCCTCTAGGACATCTTATATGTAATCCTGTCACCTTGGTTCCTGAGACCCCAGCTCCTGGTCACATGATATTAGGGGTCAACAGAACAAGCCCACTGTGTCTCCCAAGGAAGGGCAAGTTTCTGAAGAACCAAGACAGAGGTCTGTCACCCACAGAGGAAACTCTGTGAGCGGAGCCCCTATGGCAGTGAATAAGTAACCTGGAGAGCAGGGCCTTGACCACCTACTCCACAGGGAGTGCCCCTGCAGTCTAGAGGAATCTTTACCCCAGGACATTGGCCTGTGGTAGACCACAGTAAGGACAGGTGGCAGGAATCTGTGGGCCCGTGAGTGCTCATAGGAAGCTCACTCAGGTGTGTGCAGGGTGCTGGGTTGCTGAAGTCAGGGTGGGGTCCAGCTGGTGTACTGTCATAGTTGTTGCAAGAGTGGACCATTCCAGGTCAGGGTCAGATGACGCTGACCCCCTGGGCCTACTATGCTGCCAGTGTGCCACCCAGGAAAACCTTAATCTCAGCTGAAGTTGGTTCTTAATTACAATCAATACCCAGAAAAGCTATTGGACACCGACTGCATGTCATCCACGGTGGGAATAACCAGAGGATTATGCAGATAGAGTGACAACCCAGCTCTGGAGAGGTGGCCCTGAGCTAGCCAATGGACACTCTCCCAATTAACAGGCTGCGGCAGCCACCACTGCCCGCTAAATCACAGCAGCTGGGGGGGGGGGGGCAGTCAGCCCCTGACCAGCGTAAATCACTTTCCTACTACGACCCAGCCCAGGAGGCGCCTCTTCCCCTCAGATCAGCACTACCATCCCCTAATTCAGGACCTGGTGATTGATGCCACCTGCTTCGCACGTGCTGAAGCCACCATCTGCTTACGAGAAACATAAACTTTGAATACACACGTTCTGCTGATTTTAACTGGGCTAATTTATGGTTCACCAGCGGAGGAGCAGGGATCGTGGCAAATTTCTCCAGCCACTCGGGAGCCCAGAGCCAGGCCTCGTGTCTGTGATGGAAGCTTGATAAGGTCGTCATCCACTGCAGCTGTGCCATACCACAGCAGCCCCCCAAAAGCACTGGGGGAAAAGAACCCGGTGAAGAGCCCCTCTTGGGGGGATTTATTTCTGAATTAAACACTACCAGCCCCAGAGGAAACCTATTCGTTTTCACAATCAGCTTTCTTTCCAGTTGTAAACAGCCTCTTTCTAAAACTTGTGCATGATTTTAATTACAGATAAGTTTCCCTTTAAAGGCCGGGGCATTCATGCCTAGGTTGCTAAGCTGAATTCGATACATCTCTATGTAGCAATGTCCAGCAGCTGCATAACAACCACACAGCTCGCCACACACCTGGTTGGCTGGCACCCAGTCGGCTCTGGGGTTCTGGGTGTTCCTCAACCTAGGAGGCACTGAGGGCCCCACTTCTCCAGTAACATTTTGACACCCTTGGGCATTGGGGCCCCACAAAAGTCTACACTTGTCTGTGTCTCCTGGGTCATGAGCCAGTGAGGTGAGCAAAGTAGCAATGCTGCTTACCCACCAGAGGATCCTGTTCTGGTAGACTTCCAGCCCTGACCTCAGGAGCAGCTCCGCTTCTATAAGGGGCTGGGGGGTGGGGCAAAGAGCCCAAGACTGAGCTCTGGGCTGCCTCCCCAAAAAGCCTGCCTTGGTTAGGGTTTCTGTTGCCATGGTCATGGCAACTCTTATAAAGGAAAACATTTTATTGGGTGGCTTACAGTTCAGAGATTCGGTCCATTATCGTCATGGCAGGAGGCATGGCGGGAATCATGGCAGACATGGTACTGGAGAAGGAGCTGAGAGTCCTACATTGGGATCCGCAGGCAACAGGAAGCCAGCCACACTGGGCCTCTGGCTGGAGCACCTGAGACCTCAAAGCCCGCCTCCTAGTGACACACCTATTCCAACAAGGCCACACCACAAGCCTCCTGACCTTCCCTTTCCCAGCCCTCCTGAGGAATCACCTTGGCCCTTGGCAGACCTCTGTGCTGCCCTCAGGTTATCCTTTCAGGAGGCTGAACAAGCCTTTGACATCATTCATGTCTCTTGGCCCAATATAGAAGCTTTCAAAGCTGCCCCACTCACACTGAGCAAAGGCCCAGTAAAGCCACACTTGTCTCCTTGCTACTCCAGAGTAGGTGCTGATGCTGTCTCCCATCTCCCAGGCCCAGAGCTAGGCTCTTGTTACCCAAGTGTGTACCAGAGTATAGGAGGAGATCTTGGACCAAGAAATGATGGTTTGCTCTGTCTTCCAAGTGCTCATCTGATGACACTTGGGGCCTCTGGGACCTCTCCAGGCAGCCTGGGAGCCACCCTCTCTTTAAAAGGGGAGGAGACAGGCCCACTGCCTTCCTCAACACTGCGTTAAATTTTCTTGGAGTGGACATGAATAAGCATCTATTCAAGCCTGACGGGGCACCAGTGACAGACAAAGGGAACAATTCCATTCAAGCCCAGCTTGGTGAACAAATGAATCTATTGGACTTGAGAGGCCACTTATAGAAACATGGGTGACCCCAATAACTATCACTGAGAAGTCCTACCCTAGTGTGAGTGACAACCTCGCCAAAACTTAGAGATGGAGTCCCTTCCACCTCGCCCCCAGTTAACCTCTACATCCTACACAGGCTAGGCTAGCACCATCTAAGAGCAGGAAGGGGGCAGACTCTCAGGTAAGGGCCCTCCCCACCCTCTCCTCTAGGGGAAGACCCAGTCTTTTGTGGATGATCACAGCTGCTGAGTACCATGGCAACAGCCATGCTGGGCCCAGAAGTTAGTGGTCCACAGCACTGGTCAGACAGAGCATGCTTCCTGTCTCTGGAAATGCAAGAGACCTGCCCAAGACACCAAGGCAGAGGTGGAGCTGGCCACGACAACAGCCCTGCCTGACCCATGGTTCTGGAGAAACAGCTTTGGCAACAAGTGTGTATGAGAGACGGACAGGCATGGGCTGTGTGTGCTTGTGGAAACACAGGGTTAGGTGTGTGCATGAAGGCTCCTACATGTGTTAGAGGCCCTTAGAGAGCCCAGGAGAGCTTAATGGCCTGAGTGACTTATTTCATGGGCTTTGAGCTCATCAGGGTTTGAAAACACACCTTTTAATTAATAGAAAAGGGAATTGCAAAAGATCATAAGTGATTCCCACTCAGCTCTCAGATGAAAGGAGGTCTGCCAAGCCTCTTCTAAGGGGTTTACCTAGCTGTGACTTGTGATTTCCTGGTGGCAAATGAAATTGCTAAGACTTCGAACCTTTATAGTGGCTTCACCCCTCATAACTTTAAATCCCACTTTGATCACCTCATTCAACAACTTGTTTGTTTGTTTGTTTGTTTGTTGTTTGTTTGAGACAGGGTTTCTCTGTGTAGTTTTGGTATCTGTCCTGGGTCTCACTCTGTAGACCAGGCTGGCCTCGAACTCACAGAGATCCACCTGGCTCTGCCTCCTGAGTGCTGGGGTTAAAAGGCGTGCGCCACCACCGCCCGGCTCTCTGACACATTTTAAAGATGGGCTACAGAGGGAACTTGGTCTGTGTACAGACCAAGGCTTGTAGAAATCTGTTTCTCTCATTCCCTACAAGTGACAAGGCTCTCAGGGACCTCCAACCGTAGGACCCCAGCTTCCTCCATATTTCCAGGTGAAGCACCACATGTCTATTCAACCAGCCAGACTTGCCTGCATTCTTTACAAAGGAGAAAAATGGCCCAAGAGCACATGACAACCCAGTGCGGGCCACAGGTGCAGAGAGATGGGACAGTATCACAGCTCCACTAAGGACTCCTCTCTGGCTCAGGACCCTCCTAGTGGCTCATGGTGAGATGGGACCAAATGTACACCACAAAGACAGTTTAGTTTTTACTGAAAAAATGTTACAAAATACAGCTCTCCCATTTCAATGGCCAGGCCTTCTCAATGGACGGGCACTGGCAGACCTTCTAAGCTTTGTGTCACACCAGTAGGGGGCCTGTCTCAGCCCCAGCAGGAACCTTAGGCCCCCTGGACAGAGGGCAGATCAATCAGCAACAGCCCTCAGCTGCAATTTCCAGGAATGTGAGGCCATTCCCTACCCAGCGGGTAGTCAATTCTGCTGGCTGCAAGAGGAACAAGGGCAGGACAGACCACCTACAGGTCCTTGAGCTCCCAAACTCCAAGAGAAGTCTTCACAGACATTTCTGCATATAGTTGCTTGACATGAAAGCCACCCCACACACGTGCACAGTCACAGGACATGTGTACATTTGTGTGCATCAGGCGGGCCTGCACACAAATGCACGCATGCCATCACACACACATACACACCCTTTATAGGTAAGTTTTAACACATGCACATGTACACTTGTACATGTGTGTGCACACTCCAGTTAACCCCAAAGGCACAGATGTACCTCAACTAGTGGTGAAGTCTGTAACACTGGTCCAGTTAACCCCAAAGTCACAGATATACCTCAACTAGTGGTGAAGTCTGTAACACTGGCAGATAAGGACAGCCAAGTGTCTGTCCCTCCACCAGGCACCTCAAAGCGTGTGCTGACAAATCTGGTATACATAACCCTCTCTTTTCCTGAAATGTATTCATCTAGGGTGTGATGCTGCTGGTCTACACCGCATGCCACAGGCTCTGCATTGCCATAACAGAGGCTGCTGAGGAGAAGAATCAAG
Organism: Onychomys torridus; assembly: GCF_903995425.1. Lineage (NCBI taxonomy): Eukaryota > Metazoa > Chordata > Mammalia > Rodentia > Cricetidae > Onychomys > Onychomys torridus. Next base: position 27,669,753 of record NC_050452.1, read on the forward strand.
TCCCTCCCAACCCCACCTGCAGATCTATATCCGCCAGACTTCCACATACCCTCTAGACCAGCAGTTCTCAGCCTTCCTAATGCTGCGATCCTTTAATACAGTTCCTCATGTTGGGGTGACCCACAACCATATCATTATTTTCGTTGCTACTAGATAACTGCAAAGATGCTAATGTTATGAACCGTAATGTAAATATCTGATATACAGGATATGTGTGTGACCCCTGTGGGGTCCGTGACTCAACGTGTTGAGAACTACCGCTCTAGAGGCTTGCTGCAAAGTCCAAAGTCTTTTGTGAGGTTCATAGAAAGCAACAGAGCAAAAAACAATGGGCCCAGAGTAAAATGCAAATCCTCCACACCCAGTCAGCCCTGGTGCCCCTAACAGCCCCCTGGTGCCCCACCTCAAATGGCCCATTTCAGGGCATTATGTACTACTTTAATATAGGGGGCAGCCTTGCTTTTTGTTTTGCTTTTTTTTTCTTCGTGTATGTGTGTGTGTGTGTGTGTGTGTATTTGAGGCTGGCCTGAAACTCATAGAAATCCACCTGCCTCCCCCTCCCAAGTGCAGGGATAAAAGGCATGCACCACCATGAGGGGCTACATTCTTAAACAGCATTCACTTAAATGGCTCAGGAAGAACAGCCAGGTAACTTCTCTGTAAATGGGGCCTCGTCACCTATCAGGGACATAATTCTCTGTCTCTGAGACTACCCATCGTGTTTCTGTCTATAGTGTCTATTTTATTAAAACCTTAAAAATTTACATTTGTATGAGTTTGTGTCTCTGTGTGTATGTATGTGTCTGTGTGATGTATGTGTCTGTGTGTGTTTTTGTGTAGGTCACAAGACAGTTGGCTGTTGTTACTGTCCTTTCGTGTGGGTTCTGGGGGTCAAACTCAGCTTGTCAGCATGAGCCACTGAGGCATCTTACTGGTCTACTTTATTAAAGCTTTTATATCAATTCTGATCTGGTTAAAAAAAAAAAATTGAGACAGGGTCTCACTATAAACCTGTGGCTGGCCTGAAACCTGCTCTGTAGGTCAGGGTGGCCTTGAACTCAAGAGATCTTCCTGCCTCTGCCACATGAGTACTAGGATTAAAGGTGTGTGCCACCATGCCCAGCCTAGTCTGGTAAATTCTTTTACTTCTGAATCATTGGCTGTTTCTGCCACACCAACTCAGAAGAGCCCAAACACACTAGGAGAATTCATATCTTCTCTTTACCAATGGGGAAACTGAGGCCCAGCATGGTGTGGTGAGTGGCCAGATCACATTAGGGTGAGTGGCTGCCTCACAGGACCAGTTAGTTGGTCCTGACACACTGAGGCACTCAGAGGGCTAGAGCAGGCCATCTCTGACCTGACGTTTGAATCCTTTGAGCTTGGGCTGGCCAGATCACTACCTACTCACAGCTGTGTGCCCAGTCACAGGTGGTACTGTGTGCTCTTGGCTAGTGAGTTTTACAGGATGCAGGCCCTGTATGGGAACATATAAACCCAGTGGCTGAGGGCAGCTGGTATGAGGTCCAGGAGGTATGGGGTGGAGAACTTGGGGAGGGGGGCAAAGATGAGGCTTGACACAGCAAAAGACTATTCTGCATGGGAAAGGGCCAAGGCACACTTGCCAGGGACTGACCACTGGGCCTGGCCTCAGAGAGTCACTCCAACCCTGCCCCGTGCCCAGCCCTTTCTAGGCCCTCTTCCAAGTCTCTGGACATGACTTAGAGGCTCAAGACGGAGTTACTGGGTTTTGGGACCTAGGGCCTGGGCTGACCCATAAGTGTGAGGAACATCCACCCCTGCCCCGCTTTGTCTAGAAAGGAAGGAACCCTGAAGAGGACAAGCAGACCTGGTGACAGAGGAGGGGTGGGGTACTGGGATGGCACTGGTGATCAGGAATGTCCTTCTTGGAGTCTCCCAAGTGCCCAGGAAGCTCCTGGAGTGGGGGTGGCTGGCAGAGGAGCCAGGCTCAGAGCTGGGCCTGGATTGCAGAAGCAGGGGTTGGAACTGGGACACCGCCTTGAGGGCCCTGCCTCAGCCCCGGGGGTGGGCACTGCACCCCGGAGGCTAGCCGGCCTCCCGCCATCTTCAATGATTTGGAAGTGTAGAAAATGGGATTATCCAGGAACAGATGTGCACAAAGGGGGTGAAATAGAAAGTGTTACCGTAGCGCCTGCCTTTGATTACCTCTGACTGCCGGGTACCCGCAGCCCCCCCAGACGGGATGGGCTAAATTCAGCCGAGCCCTGCAAGCCGGGCCTCATTGAAATTGAATTGATACTTTGTGAACTTCATTTGTGAATAATGTGATCTGACAGGGACAAATGTGACGGGGAATTGTTTTCAAACCTCCTCCAAATGGAACTTATTATTGGGTAAATACAGATTCCTTTGTCTGGGGCCCTCCCTTCCACCCTGGTGTCCGGCTGAATATGCATCGGCTCTACTGGTAATTGAATTGGCAGTGGGGAGGGAACTGACAACCCTCCCCAGACCACGGGGCAGTAGGCACAGCGGCCTCAGAGGCCACCCTGCCTAAGCGCTCACTGCTGCCCAGCCGCCAGGCCTCAGATGTCCTACACATTAATTTCCCTTTGCAGAACATAGCTCGGGCGGGAGCTCAAACCCAGTTAGCTGGATTGATGAAGCTGGCGAAAGGGTGGGACGCACGCTGATTCCACCTTTTCAGCTTCGATTAGCTCAGCCTGGAGTTATTCCCCGTCAGAGCTCCATTACTTGGTGTCGGCTGGTGGCGGGGCCCTGGGGAGGGCCATGCCGCGAGGGGCCCAGGAAGGCTTCAGTGCAGGGCCATTATCCTAACAGGCTGTTCCCCAAAGAGGGCAGGCATCAGGCGGGGCTCAAAGCTCTGGAAAGCCATGGTGCCTTACACAGCCACCTGCTGACCTACCCATCTGTGCTGCCCCTCGCCACCAAGGCCATGGAGGGCCAGACATGCCCTCTGCCCATTCATTCATTCACAGATTCACACATTCCCACACTGCCCAGTGCTGGAAGAGAATGGCCGCCGGCAGCCCCGGAGAATCCCAGGATTCTTGGCCCTGCTGTGGGGTCCCTGCTCACACTTAGAAAGCCTGAGAGTCCTTTGTCATTAACTTGCTGCTGTGCCACATGGGACATCTTGCAAGCAAGGACAATGACAGTGACCTGCTTCCACAGATGGGAACCAGGCCCAGGCACTGGCCCCTCCGTGAGCAGCCCCTCGCCACCCTCGCCTCTCCCCTTGTCCCCAACAGTATGTTACCGTGCTCGGCAAGGCAGCCTGGCCTTTGTCTGAGATCCTGAGACCAGAACAACCCTTCAAAGAGCCACGGACCAGATAGGACAGCAGCCACAAAGGACCTCTGTATGTCCCCTTTTCCCTGGGTTCCCTCACTTCCTCCTATCAATGGTCGGGTTTATTTTATTTCATTTTTCTAATTGAAATGGGATTCATGCAACCTAAAATTAACCATTTTAGCTTTAACTTCCTGTGACACTGAGCACACACCACTCTTGTCAACCACTGTCAAATCTAATTATGCTTCTTCCCCTACTCAGCACACAGCCTACCTGCAGCCACACTCCCACCCCACAACGCCCTCATCCACAACCCCTTTTCACATATCAATAAAGCCATAGTATACATAGCTCTCTGTGCCTGGCTTATTTCCATGATATACTGTAGGATTACCCATGTGGTGACATATGTCTTTTCTTGTGAGGGCTGTGTACTATTTCACTGACTAGACAGACATTTTGTTAATATACTCATATATCTGCAGTCTATGTGGATGTTGGGAGAGAAAGGTCAGGAAACACACCCATGCAGTTATATGGCCACCAGTTTCCCACTCTAATTTCTCTCTGGCTTTTGAAGGCCATCCTGTCCCTCCTGGACAGCTCTCTGTGAATCCAAGAGGCTACAGATGAGTGGGGAGGGTGATAGCCACCCCTCCCCATTGCCCAGAGCTTACCCGGGTCCAGTGATCACGACAGCTCATCACAGAGCACTGGGAGGTCAAGTGTAGCTCAGACCCATTCCCTGGCTAACCCCAGAGCCAGAGTGTCAACTGGGGCTCTGGAGTGACCAAGGTAGTCCTGGAACTCTCCAGCCAGTCACCAACAGGGAGTATCTGCCGACCAGCTTGACCCTGGACTTCAGACATGTTTCATCCTACACATGTGCAAACCAGTGACCTAGGAAAACTGTCAAAGTGAAGATGCTTCATGTGGCATTTACTCATAGCGCGGCTGTGGTGGTTTGAAAGAAAATGGCCCCCAAAGGGAGTAGTACTATTAGGAGGTGTGGCCTTGTTGGAGGAAGTGTGTCACTGGGGGGAGGGGGAGGTATCTTTTGCTCAAACTTCCCTCAATCTGGCAGTCAGTTGACTTCCTATTGTCTGCAAGATGTATCACTCTCAGCTCCAGCACCACATCTGCCTGCACACTGCCATGCTCCCTGTCATGATGATAATGGACTGAACCTCTGAGACTGTAAGCAAGCCACCTCAATTAAATGTTTTCTTTATAAGTGTTGCTATGGTCGTGGTGTCTCTTCACAGCAAAAAACAAAAACAAACAAACAAAACAAGAACAAACAAACAACAAAAAAACCCTAACTAAGACAGTAGAAGTCTGTCAGACCCTCAGAAGGAAGGCTCCGATGTTCAAAGTCTCCTAAGACAAGCAAGGCCCATCTCTGACCAGCAGGACACACTGACTTCCAGAGTGTAAGTTCTGCTGTAGGTAGGTCTGGTGGGCTGAGGGCCATGAACCCAAGAGCAAAGTCATGCCAGGCCCTGATGTTCAGTCCAGACAGGTCCAGACCTGGGATCCTGGTTGGGCTAGGAAAGGTAAGCTTTGGCCAATGGGCTCTGTGCTGGCTAGTTTTATGCCAATTTGACACAAGCTAGAATCATTTGGGAAGAGGGAACTTCAGATGAGAAAATGTCTCCAACAGATTGGCCTGTGGGGCATTTTCTTGATTGGTGATTGATGTAGGTGGTCCCAGGCCATTGACCGGGGGGCCACTCCTAGGTAAGTGGTCCTAGATGCTATAAGAAAGCAGGCTGAGCAAGCCATGGGGAGTAAGCTAGTAAGCAGCATTCCTCCATGGCCTCTGCTTTAGTTACAGGTTCCTGCCATGAGTTCCAACCCTGACTCCCCTCAGTGATGGAGTGTGACCTGGCAGTTATAAGCTTAAATAAACCCTTTCCTTCCCAACTTGTTCCTGGTCGTGGTATTTGATTGCAGCAGTAGAAATCTTAGGACAGGCTCCCTGAGGACTTAGGGTTGTGCTTGACATGGGAATATTGCTCCTGCAGTTTTAAAAGGGGAGCCACAGAGGCAGACAGTCTTCAAGAGCTGCTGTACAAGGCATGCCAGGTCCAATCTGAGGCAGGCCCTGAGGGTGGTGGGACATGAGGCCAAGGCATCCAGACCTCTCTGCTTCCCCACCTGTCCACTCTCTCACCTCTCTACATCCTGACCAGTTGGACAAACTGGTCACTCTCCCATTCCCGATGCCCACTTTGGGCTGGGATAGGAGAGACTATAAGCTGCCAGAAAAGCCCAAAGACTCCCCCCAGAGGAGCTACATTCTTCACAGGCAATCCTGACACACTGAACCTAGACCCACCGTCCTCGATGCCAAGGCTAACCCTCCACATCTTGGGACGCCACTGAGCTTCTAAGGCTTGGCCACCTAGGACAGTGTCATTGTGGGTGAAGACAGAGCTGAAGTCACAGACATCACGCCCCTGCTCGTGATACACTACCAGAGGATAAGCCTCGATCCTGTGGGAGTCCTGCCTCCAACTCACACCCCACCTGTTGTTAAGGAACCTTCTGGACCCTCCACATTGGTCAAAGTCATTACATTCAAGAGAGCAGGACTGTCCCAGCCTGGAGGCAACCATGAAGCACAGGAACCAAAGAGGAAGGACATTAGAAAGAAACATGCACCAGTACTGTTAACAGTGCTGATGTCTCAACACCGAAGGAAGTGGGCGGGGAATATGCAGAAAGGCTTTACACACTCTGAAAATATTTTGTAGTTAGTTGAGAGTGAAAAACCTTTTTGAACTTTTGAAAATAAAAGTTATTGTGTTGGTGCACACATATAATCCCAGCATTCCAGCTGCAGAGGCAGGAAGGCCCTGAGTTAGAGAGGCTACATAGTAAGACCCTATCCTGAAGAATAAAAATCAAAATGTCACCTGTTATTAACCCCAAGTACCCATAAATGGGATCTTGTTTGGAAATAAGCTCCGATGTGGATGATTGAGTTAACTTAAAAATGATCAAGTTAAAATAAGGTCATTCAGGTGGGCCCTAGTAAAATCTAAGTGGTGTGTTCATAGAAAAAGAAAGTTTGGCCGGGAGGTGGTGGTGCATGCTTTAATTCCAGCACTCGTGAGGCAGAGCCAGATGTGTCTCTATGAGTTCGAAGCCAGCCTGGTCTACAGAGTGAGCTCCAGGATAGGCACCAAAACTACACAGAGAAACCCTGTCTCAAAAAAACAAAAACAAAACAAGGAAGGAAGGAAGGAAGGAAGGAAGGAAGGAAGGAGGGAGGGAGGGAGGGAGGGAGGGAGGGAGGGAGGGAGGGAGGGATGGAAGAAGGAAGGAAGGAAGGAAGGAAGGAAGGAAGGAGGGAGGGAGGGAGGGAGGGAGGGAAGAAGGAAGGAAGGAAGGAAGGAAGGAAGGAAGGAAGGAAGGAAGGAAGGAAGGAAGGAGAGAAGGAGAGAAAGAGAAAAAAGACAAAGTCTGGACATGGGTATACATGAAGACATGGAGGCAAGAGTCAGGGTGATGTTTCTACAAACCAGGGATTGTCAGCTTCCTCCCTGAGCTGGAGGGAGGCCAGGTGCAGAGTTCCATGAAGTTGACCTCCAGAGTTCCTCAGGCTGGTTCTGTGTGTGGAAAATGCCTCAGTGGACAGTATCTCACAATGTGGTTTGTCTTCATGTTGGGGAGAAGGGTTTGCCTGCCTGTCATTCTTGTCTGCGCTGTGGCCCTGACGCCCCATTTAGCTGTGCGGTCGGTGCTCACTGCCTACACAGTTGGTGTTAGTAACCTGGCTCTTACGGTCCTTAGTCCCATTCCCAATGCAAGAAACTTTGTTCCCCAACCAGCCTTGAGGCCAAATCTGTTGCTGTATGAATGTTTTCTGTTTAATAAACATGATAGTAGCCTTGAGGGAGTCGGGTTTATAGGAGCAGTAGGGTAGAGCCAGCCCCTTCTGGTAGGGCAGCTGTAGACTCCCACCCAGGGCATCCTGAGCAGAGGTCAAGTTGTCTCCAGAGGCATGCCTCTAGCCCGTACTGGCTGGATATGGCTTTACAGGCCTCTGAACAATGTACAAATGCTCTGTCACATTTCCTGGAAACAGTGGTGTCTGTAGCTGGCCTGGCCTGATGGCTGGTGACTTTCTGGTTCATCACCCAGAACTGACTTTCATTAAGGAGCCCGGGTTCCCTGAATGACTCAGAGAACACAAAGTAAATCAGATGAGAGGGCTTTCTTCCCAGTCCATTTTCCTTTTAACCCCAAACATGTTTTCCCATGAGCCCTTAATGTCCCGAAAAAACATTCAGGAGGGGCTAGTGGCCCCAGACATTCCGGTCACCAGTTACAACTCCTGGGTGGCCACAATGCCCACTCAGAATCCAGCTGCTCCTGGTGGTGTTTGCATACTCTGAGCCCTACTGGCATTGGAGTGCAGCCCAGCTTACTCAGAAGAACACCCCAACCATACTGAGCATTGCCTAATGCCACCGAAGAGTCATCTCCTATGTCTGAACAGATCTGGGGGCTGTGATTGTTCTGACCTCTTCTCAGGACCAGACCCATTGGCACCT